>NW_005871126.1:710734-805153 GCF_000147115.1 Myotis lucifugus
CACTGGGTACACTGCTCTTGGATCTCTAAGGAGGTGCTAATTTAGCCTCTTCCTGAGGCTACCCAGCAGGAGCTACGGAGAGATCTGCAGATTCCTCTTCCTTGATTGGGGTTTGGAGGTGCCCAGATGAGGCCCAGCTGTGAAGCAATGCAAGCTGCTGTGGGGCCTTGAGCCTTCTTTTGGATGTTCTGGCTCTCTCTGACCCAGCTGCAGTTTGTTAGGTAATTTTAGATCTCAAAGGGCCAGGTCATTCATATGCAAAAGCCTTTGCTCGCAGCTAGGGTGGGGCGGGGTCTCAGGGAATCAACAGGGTGGAGCAAACAGCTATGGCTGATCCTCAGTCCTGCCCTAAGAGGCCCTGCATCTCAGTGTCCCCGTAATCTCTGCAAGCACCTCTGAGAGAAAGCAGCCCTCGACCAATGCCAGACAGTCCAGTTTCCCCCCGTATGAGTCTGGGTTCCCAGAGACTCTCCCGGAACTGGAATTCAGAGCAGTCGGGAGCTTGAGACTCCCTCCCGATTGAAAAAGACAACCGCGTCCTCTGTTGCCAGCCCTTTCCGAGAGCTCACCTCCGTACCTCTGCACTTTACTTCCGCACCTCCTCTGAGTCTCAGTGTGCTTTTCTCTTTCCTTCTAGTTATAGAATTTCCACTCAGCCAGCCTTCCTGTGGTTCTGGATGATGTCTGTTTTGTCTTTTAGTTCTATTTTTGAAGTGGCTGTGTCAGGCAGCAATTTCCAGTGTTTACCTATGCTGCCATCTTGGTTTCTCCCTGATAGTAAGGTTATTCTAATATTTTAAAATTGTAAACAATGTTGCAATCAACATTCACAAGTACACATATACACTCAGAGATTTATCAACACTTTTGTATTCAATCTTACCTGGCAAATAGCAATTGGATATACTTTAAAAGTGTCAAAATGATAGTGATGTATCATTTGCAATCTTTTAGTTTGATATTTTATTACATTTTTTACATTAACTTTGTCATTATGCTGCTTTCCCAGGAACTTCTAAAGAATCTATTTTCTATATATTTCTTAGCATATTTTTAATAACAGTCTTCTTTTCTACTTCTTTACTTTTTTCATCACACTTTTATTTATGCAGTCACCTAAGTTTATATTTTGTAATTTTCTATAATCCTAACGAGGTAGTTTTCTTATTAAAAATGATACTATAGTCAATTTATAACCTCTGTCAATAATACCAAGGTTTTCTACATGATAATACCCAATTAATATATCATAAATGTCTAAATTTGGACACAGTATTCTTTTTTTACTTTCTTTTCAGGTAAATGGGTTATTAATTAGACATAATTGAACATTAATTAAAATCTACATTTTATTGAATGTACACAAGGAAAAAAATGAAATTGCTAAACTGGATTCCCTTTGACTATTTTCATTAATTTTCAGTGCCTGATCTCCATGCGTTAAATTCAATGCCATCTCAGTGTGCTTCCTATTATGGGAGAGGAAAATTGTAGTGATATATAGATAAGGCTAACAGTTCCTGAGTTTTTACCAGGTCAGACAACAATTCTGAACTCTTTACATGTATGAACTCATACCACCCCCAAATTCTATGATACTACTATTATATCCATTTTGAAGAAGAAGGAACTGAAATGTTAATTAGTATATATTGCATAAGGGTGGGACCTGTAAGTGGTCTGATTTCCCTTTCTTACTCATTACATTGTGTTGAAAGAATTTTAGTGAAAGGCAGGAATGGTCCTAGTGATATGTGACTTCAGATATTCCCCTGTTTGTGCATTGAGCATTATGAAATCATAGAATGTCCCCATAAAATTTCTGAACACGAAGATTATCCAATCCAGTTTCTTCACTTTCAAGCCTCCATCCCTGTTTTTCTATGAGCTGGACCTATTTTTGTTGAAAAAAAAATTAGCTTTAATTTTGTAGATGCACCAAAATTATTTTTTTTTTTACGATTTTGCTTCCCCCCAGATATTTAGCACCATAAGGTCCAATATTAAGACATTAATTAAGCAGTTATCAAATTTTGTGTTAAGCCATTTTTTTGACCTTTTAGAATAAAAGGTAGCAGAATATGCTGCCCTCAAATATACCACTTTGGCATAAGGATTATTTTGAGCTGGAAGTAATTGAAAAGCTTTAGATGAAAGAAAAGCTCCCACCCCTCTGCTATTTGCCTAAAAGTTGTATAGAAATTTTCAAAGTATCGCTGCTTTCCTCATGACTAGGAAGGACAAAACTTAGTTCTCAGAGATAACTTTAGACCCTATCAGGAGAGGGCACCAGAGGAATCTACACAACTAACTATAAACTAGCCTTTATCTCTACCCTCAGAAACCTCCAACTGCTTTCCTTTGCCCTGTCATTTTTCCACAACTTTGCCGTTCTTTGTTGAAAATGCTATATAAAGCTGGAGTTCTATGCCACCTCTTTGAATTACTCCGCTTCTCCCTGGGGATATCCCATGTATACACGAGGCACTCCTGTTAATCAACTTCTGTTTTTCTCTTATTAATCTTTTACTATGGAGGTCTCAGCCAAGAAGTCACAAGGCTAGAGAGAAAATTGTTTCCTCTTCCCTAAGATATACTTTTAAAGTTTTCCTGTTAGTAACATGTGCTTATTATATACAAAATTCTAACATGTGAGCATATAAAATATGAATGTAGCCCTCCCCTGCATCCTACCGTTACACAGGCCCATTTCCACTCCAGTGGTCAGCTTTGTGAACAGTTTTGAGTTCATCGCTTTTTGAAAAGTGTTAGTAGCTAAGTAAAAACTTCCTGTGCCAGTGCTAGATATTTTTTGATTTCCCTCCTAAAAATATACAAAAATGTTATGATCTATTTAGAAACGGAATTAACCTGGTTAATTTTAGCACAGCTGTCGCTGCTGGAGAATGCTCCTGAGAGGCTACGTGCATTTGAAGACGAAGAGGTTGACATATGCCAGTTCTCAACTCTGGGTGGAGTGTACCACTTGGATATTCTGGAGCTGCCCCCACAGTGTAAACCAATGAAGGGCTGGATGATTATGGAAGTAGGTTGATTCTTAAAACTTACGAGTAAAATAATTTCTCACACTTTTACTTTATATCAACGGCTCTAACACATAATGAATTTAACTCTATTAAGCAAGCACGAAGGAAAATGTAATTTTATAAAATTTGAATCAGTGTTAACAGGAAGGAATCTAAAATAATGTGGATTTTAGTCCAGCTGGTGTGGCTCACTGGTTGAGCACCGACCCATGAACAGGAGGTCATGGTTAGATTCCCAGGCAGGGCACACACCCAGGTTGCTGGCTTGATCCCCAGTAGGGGTTGTGCAGGAGGCAGCTCATTGATGACATTTCTTTCTCATCAATGATTCTCTTTCTCTATCCCTCTTCCTTCCCCTCTCTCTAAAAATCAATTTAAAAAAAACATAAAATATTATGGATTTTAAAATTAGAAATCATGCATGTTAATTGTAAACCTGTGGCATTATGATTACACTAGAGGCCCAGCTCACGAAATCGTGCGGGTAGGGTCCCTAGGGCCTAGCTTCCTGCTATCAGGGCCATCTTCTGCCCATTCGCCAGTCCCCAGGCTGAACGCTGCCTCCGCTGCTGGGCTGCCAGGCCGTTGGGATCACCAGCTCATCCCTGGCTGCTCGGGGGCTCAGGCCTGTGGGAAAGCAGGTGCTGGCGACTTCACCTCCATGCACCGGTGCCGGGCCGGCCGCTGATGGAACACGCTGCCTGCTCGGGCCGCTATGTGGGCGCCTGCTGCTGCTGCTGCTGCTGCTGCTGCTGCTGCTCCTGCTGCTCCTGCTGCTCCGGCTGCTTGAGGCGCTGATGGAAGCTGCAGGGCATGCCACGACCTACCTGCCCAGGCGTGAGCAGCCCCGAGCGGGCAGCATTCCATCAGTGGCTGGCCTGGCACACGCACATGGAGGTAAAGTCATCCGCGCCTGCTTTCCCGGAGGCCTGAGCCCCTGAGCAGGGGATGAGCTGGTGATCCCAACGGCCTGACAGCCAGCCCAGTCCTCCCGCCACCCACCCTGATTCTCCTGTTCACCATCGCTGATCCATCGGAGCCTGTGGGCCGGAGGCAGGGACCAAGAGGTCAGCCATTCAGCCCACTCGCCAGTCCCCAGTCCCGCCCTGCCCCACTCGTGGGCCTGAGAAAGGGGAAGGGAGGGACCGAGAGGTGCTCAATGCCACCGCATGGTGATCGGTTGTTTGGTCGTCACAGTCGTCACGGACACTGACTTTTTATATATAGATTGTGCCAATTTGGCCTTAATAATGATAGTCTGTTTCAGCGGCTGGAAAACTGTTTCTGTAAAGGGACAAATGGTAAATATTTTCAGCCTTGTGGCTATCCCAGCTCTGTTGCAACTCCTCAGATCTACCATTGTGGTGCTAGAACAGCCATATGTACAGGAATGGGCATGGTTGTGTTCTAGTTAAGCTTTATTTACAAACACTGGTGGTGGGCCAGGCTTTCCAGGGACCATCATTTGTGGATTCTGGTCTAGATAAGTGGTTCCCTACATGTGGTCCCTGGACCGGAAGCATCAGGATCATCTGGGAATTTGCTAGATATGCAGATTCATGGGCCCCACCTCAATCTTACTGAATCAGAAATTCTGGAGGCGAGGCTCAGCAGTCTGTATTGTAGCAAAACACAACTAAAGCACCGGTCTGGATGCTTGCTATACAAAATGCGGTCCGTCGGTCAGCAGCATCCACATCTGGGAACCTGTTATAAATGCATAATTTGGGGCTTCACCTCAGATCTACTGACTTGGTTTCACTTTACCTCGCTGGCTTGTGTCCCAAATATACCCAGTTCTGTTGTCATAGCCCTTCCCGCCCTGCTGTCCTTCTTTTCCCTTTCCCTCTCCGTCTCCTCTAACACATCATATACATAGATTACCAGGCACCTCTCACCTACATTTTAGGTTGTTGGTGCATTCTTGTATTAGAGCAGTATTTCTCAGCTTTTTTTTCCCATATCACCTCTCTTGTAAATATTTTTTCCTAGTCACCCCCCATCATGGACTTGAATACCACAGATAGACTGCATATCTCTGTGTGTGCTGTATGCATATCTGTGCTTTATACATAAAAGAGTAAGATTTTTTTCACGCTCCCCCCAAACTAATTTTCACCCTAATGGGGATGATATTGTCACTCCTTTCCCCTTCTCCCTAAAATGAGGATATTTTTATTAGAGCACACCTGGGGAAGAGAATCTGGTCGATAGCCACTTTGAAGAATCTATTTGAATCAATGTTCCCGATCTCAGGGACACTTGAAGGATAGTGGGGAGTCCAAAAACAGACATTCTTTTGGTGACTCTTTATCCATAGGAAGGTCTCAGCCTGATCTGGGGTTTTCAGGGTTCACCCAAAGATCTTTGTGAGAATGTCCCGAGACCACCAGTCTGCACTCTCCATCTGAGCACAGGGTAGCCTGCCTCATACCTGTTTTCCTCTCCTGCAACAAAGAGGCCTTCCTACTTTTTTCCAATAATCTTTTAAAAAAATATGTGTTTTTATTGATTTTTAGAGACATGATAGTAAGAAGGGAGAGGGAGGAGAGCACAAGAAACATCTATTGGTTGTCTCCTCTATGAACCCCAACTGGGGATCGAACTCCCAACCTGGTATGTGTCCTGACCAGAATCAAATCAGCGACCTTTGGGTACATGGGAAAGACACTCAACCAACTAGGCTACACAGGCCAGGACTTTATTTCAAATAGCTTTTCAATAATCTCCCCCTCCTCCACAATTTCCCCCCATCCATTTTTTCTTTCTCTATTTTGTAACATTGTTAGTCTTTCCCCTTCCCTCGATCTTTTTCTACATCTAGATGTTAAATTTAGATAGTGGATGGATCGCCTTTATCCCAGAGAAATCTGTTGGTTTCATTGACTTACTTTTTCCTCCCAGCTTTATTGAGATACAATTGACATGCAAGTTTAAGATGAACAATGTGATGAGTTTTACTTTCATCCATTCATTTCTACACTTGTTACTCTGCTTATACTTTTTTTCTCTCTTCGCCTACACAGCCTAGCCAGGGTATTGGAACATGGTATCTGGGGTCCCCTAGCTCTGTTTTTGAGTTCTGATGCCTCCTTGAAGTAATTTTGTAATTATTGGCAAATTACTTGATTATGGAAATCCCACTTACCTACTTTTTTTATTAAAATTTTTAAAATTATATTTTACATTCAATATTATTTTGTATTAGTTTCAGGTATACAGCATAATGGCTAGACCGTGACTTACTCTGTAATTATTATTTTTGATTTAAATTCTTTATTGTTTAAAGTATCACATATGTCTCCCTTTTTCCCCATTGAACTCTCCCTGGCCTCTCCCACCCCCCAGCACATGCCCTCATCCCCCTACTGTTTGTGTCCATGGGTTATGCTTATATGCATGAATACAAGTCTTTTGGTTGATCTCTTACCCCCTCAAAGCCCACCTTCTTTCTGAGGTTTGACGTAGATCGTCACATACTTTAGAAAGTGTTCCCCAGCTGGCACCATACATAGTTATTACAGTAGGTAATTAAGTTTACATCCCCATGACTATTTTGTAACTGCCCATCTGTACTTCTCATTTGCTTTACCGTTTTCACCCAGTCACCTGCTTTGTTAAACATATGCCTGTAGGATTGCTTGGAATAAAATGCGGAGTAAGTCCCAGCCTAGAACCTGGCCCATAAAAGGGTTCTGTAATTACATTCAAATTTAGTGCTTTCCCCCTTAATCATTATCTTTTCATTTTGCTATAACATTTTGTTAGTCAATCTATAGTTGGGACCAAACTTTAGTACTTATGAAAAATAACTACATAGCTTATTCGGCAATATTTACATCTTTAGCTATAACACCAGTCAGCTTCTAACTTGATGTTGTTTCGGTCATTTTTACAAGATACTCCAAGATGGATTACAGAAATTTGTTTATCCTCCAGCAACTACAGAAGACTTAGAAACAGAAAACGTTTTCCCACCCATAGAGGTCATGCTTGAGGTTCATGAGAACGTGATCTTTTTTGAGAATCCCCTGGTGGCAAGGTGGGATGCTGAAGGTACACCAGCTTTGATAATTATGTAATTAAAAGAGGTATGCTAAACAGTCAGAAATAGAGAGAGAAATGCATTCTTTCCTCTGGGAGTGTTCAAAGTTGTAGGAGAGGCATATAGAGAAAAACATCACAACATGATGCAGAGGTGTGCTATCAGAGATGGCAGTGCTGTAGAGCAGAATGGTGACCAAGTCAGTCTGGAAGGTTAAGGATGAAATATTGAACAGGTTCTCAAGAGACTAAGAGAGCATTCTCCTATGAGACTTTGCATGGGCATATCTCTTCATTTCTATTAGGCATATAGCTAGGAGTGGAATTGCTGAGTTGAATGGTAAATTTATGTTAACTTTTTAAGAAACTGCCAAATTGATTTTTCAAAGTAGCTGTACCATTTTACATGCCTGCTAGCAATACGAGTTTTCCCATTTCTCCACATCCTTGAAAATGTTTGCTGTTATGTATTTTTTATTATAACCATTGTAGTGGGTATGAAGTGGTATCTTGTGGTTTTAATTTGTATTTTCCTAATGACCAATAATATTGAGCATTTTTAAAATGTATCTATTATCCTTGAATATATCTTCTTTGGTGAAATGTTTATTCAAATCTTTTACCCATTTTTAAACTGGGTTGTGTTTTATTATTGAGTTGTAAGACACACAAAAGACCACCTATTATATGAAAAGTCCAGAAAAGGCAAATCTTTAGAGACAGGAAGTATCTTAATAGTTGCCTGGGGCTGGAAGGTGGGAATGGGAATGAACTATAAATGGACACAGGGAACTTATCAGGAGGATAATAATGTGCTAAAAACTGGATTGTGGGGATGGTTGCAAAACTGGGTAAATTTATTAAAATAATTTAATCATATGCTTAAGACAGGTAAATGTCAAAGCTGTTTAAAAAAGATGAAAAGGGGTTCTGTACTAAGGAAGAGTTCTGTAGGGAGAAAGAACTGTACCTGCAGAGGCATACAGATGCATGAGGTTGTTAGGGAAGGAAAAAAGCGTGGCTGAAACCAGGTGTGTGAGAAGTGGTAAGGGACGAAGCCAGAAATGTGAGCCAAAGCTTCATTTGAAGGTCTTGCATACCAAGCTTGACCTTGTAGATAGGAAGAAACTCCCAGCAAGGTCGGTTTTTTGTTGAGATTCTGTTCTAAATGTAAAAGAGACCTTTATATATATTGCAGTTATTTGGGTTTCATTCAACACATTTTTGTATAGGAAAAGAGGAAACTAATGTCATTTGCTTTAATCTAAAAGGTAAACATTGGAAAACTGATGGCATCAGTAATGTAGTTTATAAATCAGAAGAAAGAATTATAACGTTCAACCTGGACACTTTGGGCCCTGTTACCTTGATTCAAGATGCTCATATTAACATGCCATACCAGTCATGGGAACTAAGACCACTCGATGAGAATAAAGTACTTTTGACTGTGACGACAGTATTTGCTGAGATTCAAATACAAATTAAGGTAAACCATTGTTATAGCAAGTCATATCCAAGAGGTAAGCCTCATTGATGACTATAAGAGAGTGTGTGAAAGCAATCGCTCACCGGTCATTTACATACAGAAATGCCTTTTTTTTTTAAGAAACTTTATTTTCCATCAACCTTATTTCCACTTTCTGTCTAAAAGTCTGTGTAAGAACAGCTAAGACCATTGAGTGGGTGTTTCTACCCACTCAGTGGCCTAAGCAGTGAGGGCTGCAGCCCAGTCTTCAGTAGGGAACTGCTGCTGAAAGGTCTTTTATAAATATGTTTAATATATACTTTGAGCTATAATTTCTAAACAAAATATTAATTAGATAGGAAATAACATGTAAAAAGCGAGGCACAAATTTATACCCTAAAGTTACTAGGAATAGGCCAATTAATGAAGGTACAAGCCTGGTTGCAGTATGATTTTCAGAGTTTTTGACCCCCTCCTGAGAGGTGTCTGATCTTTATCACCAAGCCATTTGGAACCCCCTTTGTGAGATTTCTCTCTCAAGGAGCCTGTATTACTTGTCACTCATAAATTAGCCTGGAATCTAGAGACAGAAAGTAGATTAGTGGTTGCCTGAGGCTGAAGGTGGGAATGGGGATTAACTGTACATTGGCATGAGGGATGAGAGGAGGACGGAAGTGTTCCGAAACTGATTTATGGTGATCGTTGCACCACTCAGTAAAGTTTTAAAAAAATCACTGTATTATGCATTTGAAATGGGTGAATTTATGATATGTAAAGTATACCTCACTAAAATTGTTTTAAGAAAGAGAGAGCCTGAAATTCTTAAGAATGTGGCAGGAAGACTGGATTTAATCAGTCTTTGCTTTTGAAAGCCGATGAGACGTGTGAATTTTGTACACCTTCAAACTTCCAGTTTAAACTTTGCAAACTTCAAAACTGTAAAATAATTTTGCATTATGTTAAATCTTATGTGTAAAAAATTATCCTTAAAAGTTGTAGCTTGATTGCTATCAAATAGCTATTATAATTCAACACGAACATATGTAGTATTCTTAGATCACAACTTATAAAAGAGGAGATCTGAAAGATCCTTTAGTTCAGTCCCTTTATTGTTCAGATAAAGCACTGAAAGGTAACATGGAGACTTCGTGGCAGAGCTTTCAGGTTGGTCCTAAGACATAGCTGCCCTGCACTCCTTTTAATATACATTGAGTGGCCAGATTATTATGACCACCCCATCAGTACTTCCAAAAATACTGAATATTGAAAACTTCCTAAGCAAATACTCTCAAGGTTTTATTATTATTATTATTTGCATAACTAATTCACTTCATTGTACTGATGGGGTGGTCATAATAATCTGGCCACTCAGTGTAGAATGAGATAGGGTTAAAAAAAATGGTATAAAGAACCCAAAGGCTAGAACCAGAATGATAATGAAGAATTCCTTTAACTTGTATGAAAGCTTATTTTTTTTCTCATTGATACTAGGAAGGCCTCTGCATGTTAGCTTCATTAAATGTGGGTGACAAAAAGCCTCTCTCTATTTTGGAAGGAAAATGGATGACTCCTATTTATTTCATTATTACTTTGCAAGAAGCTGGATTGAATATCTTCCCTACTGAATACTCTCATTTTTATGTTGCTACAAACTGTAAGGTAAGCATGATTTTTTCCAAACTTAATGTGATGGACATTTCAAATGCTAGCAAGTATTAAATTGTATATAAATCTTAAAGTACCTCGTGGGTTTTCTATATTCATTTATATACGATTATAGTTAGAAAGGAAGGAATAAATGGCAAGACCAGAAATTCAGAGTTCTCTAAATTTTAATAATCTTCCCCAAGAAAGTAAGCCTTTAGTATGATCTTCACTTGACAAAAGGAGGACACCCACAACTGGTCGGTGTTAGTGCAAGGGTAGTCAGAGCCACGTCACATTCTGTATATGTTCTTGCTTCTTCCAGACTGGATATATGTAAGACTTCTTAAAAGAGTAAATGACTGAGCAGTTTCCCAAACAGGATAAGTCAGATTAAATCATACACACATACAGACGGCTGGTACACAACCCACTTCCTCCCGTGTCTTGGCAGAGGCTCCCTGTAGACATATACAAAACACAGCCTGCTTTGTGTTACTGGTAAGGCTTTAGCTAAATGAGATCCTTCCTTATGAAACTGTGAGCTCTTTGAGGATGGGAACTGTCTTTTGATCAATTTTGATGGATTCTTCCAGCACCTCGCATATTCCTAGAATACAGAAGATTTTTAGTAATATTTGACATATGAATGAAGACAAATTCTCTTCTAATCATGAGAGGTGTTTTGGGCAGATGAATTCAGTTCTCAAGAACAAGTTGATAATATACCAGAAAAATGACAATATAGGTAGACATTCATGTAGCATCTGAAAATAATTATATCAAGAGTATGTACACGTGTGTGTGTGTGTGTGTGTGTGTGTGTGTGTGTGTGGCGGGGGTGGAGGGGAGAGAACCACCTTGGTTTTAGTAACTCAAATTTCCAATTACTCTGCAAATGCTGAATGTAGTGTAGTCTTGATTTATTCAGAATATTCAAAAATTTCTTTTTCTGACCACCTATATCAGTGGTTCTCAACCTTCTGGCCCTTTAAATACAGTTCCTCATGTTGTGACCCAACCATAAAATTATTTTCATTGCTATTTCATAACTGTAATGTTGCTACTGTTATGATTTGTAATGTAAATATCTGATATGCAGGATGGTCTTAGGCGACCCCTGTGAAAGGGTCGTTCGACCACCGAAGGGGTCGCGACCCACAGGTTGAGAACCGCTGACCTATATTCTAGTATTCTAGGCATGTTTTAGACGCTTAGGATACGTTAGTGAATTTTTTTTTTTAAAAAAAGTTCCTGACCTTGTGGAGCTTACATTCTAGTAGAAGGAGACAAAAATAAACAATAAGCATAAAAAATGATTTCACGTCAAAGGTAGATAAGTGCTGTGGATAAAAGAAAAGGTAGATCATGAGCACTGGGGTTAGGGCTGTGTACAGTATCAAATAGGGCATCGGGGGCTCAGGGAGAAGGAAAAATTTGAGCAGAACAGGAAGGTGGGGAGTTTAACCAAGTGGATATCTCAGGAAGCAGCTTCCAGGCTGAGTGGCCTAGAGCAGTGGTCGGCAAACTCATTAGTCAACAGAGCCAAATATCAACAGTACAACGATTGAAATTTCTTTTGAGAGCCAAATTTTTTAAACTTAAACTATATAGGTAGGTACATTGTTATTAACTTAATTAGGGTACTCCTAAGCTGGCCTTTGCTAAAAACGTCCTCAATCTGACATTTGAGGTACATTTGCTGAGGTCGACCCCTTCCAACTCTCCCATCCACACTCGTCTTATATACTTGTTTTGTCTATCTCCTTCCGTTCATCCTCTCTATATGTCCAAACCATCTCAACATACCTTTCTCAATCCTTGACACTACATTTTCTTTCACTCCACAGCGTTCCCTAAAATTAACTTAATAAACTTTACTTAAAGTTTTAAGTCTTAGTTAAACTATAGGCACGTTGAATAAAACTTGATATCATACTTAATAATGATATTATTTATTGATAAAATTAAATTCCTTACAATTTACCTTACAATATCCATAAAATTAAATCATGACAATGACTGACAAACGCTAATATGAACAATGGCCTTGCATCTCCTTGGAAAGTTTGGGTAAGTCAGGTTTGTATGTTGTTTTTAATTTTAGGCACGATTCCAGGTTCTCATCAATAAGACGACTCTTCAATTTACTCTTGATAAGGTTCATGCTTGAAAATGATTGTTCGCATAAATATATAGACCCATATAAGGAAAGAACAGCAAACGCTAGTTTTTTCAGTTGATTATATGAGTCAGGAATACTATTCCAGGTGTTAAAAATCAACATATCTTCCTTCTCCAGGTCTTTCAAAGCAGACCACGTGCTGTGAACTAAGTTCACATTTGTTTTTCTCCAATATTTCTATATCAGCACAAAGACGTTCAAATTTCGAGCTCCACAGCTCTTTGTTTTTTAAATCCAGCAATTGCATTTCAAAGTTGCCAATGTCAATATTAAAGGGAGAAAAAATGTTTCATTTTATAATAATAAAGCCACCAACACAAAATAATTACAATTCTTAAATTGATGACAAAAATACCTGTAGGATTTGCAGCTGGTTGGGAAAATACAGGTAACTTTATGCTTCGAGTAGGTACTTTTGTCACCCGTGCACGATTTGCGGATGCAACTAGCACTAACCACTGCACCATGAGACTGCTGACTGACTGGCTCACTCAACTGGTGCATGAATCGCACGCATCTCCCCCCGCACTGCGTATTCCGTGGCCCGCCTGCGCCACGTCTCCCGTCGCCTGACCGACCGACACCCCCCACTCCTTCTAACGCCACTTCTTCAAAATATATTCGCCCAGGCTGAAAACCGACTTCTGTACATGGGCCACGAAGTTTCAATTGCACTGTATGTGCATGCCCGCATGTGGTATTTTGTGGAAGAGCCACACTCAGGGGGCCAAAGAGCTGAATGTGGCTCGCGAGCCTCGGTTTGCTGACCACTGGCCTAGAGGATTGAAGGTACAGCAAGGAGGCCAGGTGCTTGGAGTTAGCAAAGGGAGAAGAAAAGATAGGTCAGACAGATAATGAGATGTATGTGGGAGGGTGTCAGATCACACAGACCCTTACAGATCACTGTTAGGACTTTGGATTCTATTTGAGAGCAAGAGAAAGCCATTGCCCCATTTTGAGAGAGGAGTCATAGAATCTGACTTACATTTTAATGGCTTTTTCTGTTTTGAGAATAAGCCGTAGGAGGCCAAGAATGGAAGGGAGACTTGTTGAGAAGGCTCTATGATCAATTCTATTGACTTTTATATTGACAGGTTCCTTTGGTGGAAATGAAAGCTTATCGACAAATGGCCGTGCTAAGTTCTGCTTTTGCGTTTGGTTGGAGCAAGTGGAATATGCAGTGTGGTTCTGAAAAAGTTATATTTAAGGTAGAGTATGCAAAAACCCATAACACTACTTTGTCCTCCAAAAGAAAAGGTACTCAAAAGCTAAAAGAATATAGACTGCTTTCCCCTCTTGAAAAGGGGGTTGGGGGAATAACACTCAAAATTCAGTTTTAAAACCATTTTTTAAAATTTTGTCAAAAATATAAAGCTAAACTATGTGAAGGGTCATACCTTCATTGCCCATTATGGTACCAAATGCTCTTGATTTCAGACTAGAGTCCTTTTAACTCGTTATAGTAACTCCAGAACAAATGGAAGCCTTTAATGCGAATATGTATCAATGGTTCACGAACTCTCCAATTTAACTTTTTGGCACTTTTGCCACTTACCTGATAAATTCTAAAAGCTGACTGATTAATGTTTGAGCATAAATTAGCCACCGTATTTATTTGTCTTGTTTACTGTGTTTCTCCCACTAGAACCTAAGCTCTTTGAGGACAATCATTAGTTACTGATTAATGTTTGGTTTGTTGTTATATTCCCAGCAACTAGAATAGTGTCTGGCACATGACAGTCCCTCAATAAATATTTGTTGATTGAATTAATACATCTTGGGGATTGAGTTGAGCCCTTCAACTAATACTCTCCTGCCAGTCTACTTCACCGGATTAACAGATTTCTCTAATTTTCTTTCTTTAGGTGAGTGAATGCCTTACTAAAGAACAGGAATGTATTCAGGATCCTACATGGACTCTTTTAATGTTTAGTGGCAACCGAGCACAAAGGCTCAAGATTGACGAAGACAGTGAGGCATTCTCTGAGGCCCTGAAAGAGGAAACTGAGTTTCATTCTACTCTCTATCACATGATCAAGGATTTTGCTTCTCAAGAAGCAATGGCGAAAACCAAGGGCCCTGACAACCAGTTTATTGACTCCGTGTGCCACATGCTACTCTGTATTAGAATATTCAGCTATTCTTAATCTCTACTGATAAACTTTACCCAACATGAAGAATCAAGCAACTTGAAGAAAAAATCAGGTATTTCCTCAATAAAATGTAGCAAGTGACTATATTTCAAATAGGCTCTTAAATAATCTAATCAGCATTTTACACTCAAATTTTATTTTGTAACACGTGGGGTTCTTTTCCTATGAACACTGGCCCACTGAGATTTAACGATGCTTTATTTCAACAAAAGTTAACAATATATATAATATACCCGCCCCAATAAGCTCATTAAAAGGTCATGGAAAGGTAATCACAAAAAGAGGGAATTTAAAAATCTTAGTCATTCTGAGGACCTCTGGTTCCAGGCTATCCTTTCCCAGCTAAATGTTACTCATTTACAAAATTCAGATACTGAAACTTTAAAAAAAATCAAGACACACACATTAGGACGTCCTACGGTCACACTGGTGGTGGCCCGTTGTGTCGGAGTCTGGTAAATGGCCACAAGATATGTTCTAGAGACATCCAGGAGTCTCCATCCTGGGTGGGGGCAGCATCCACGGACTTCTGGAAAAATCGGCCCGTGAGGAAGCTTATCAAAGCTGCAAACAGTACAATCAACGCGACGGAAAGCCAGAGCGCCTTATTAGCCTTTCTGATGGAGGTCTTGAGATTTGCTGCCCAGGAAGCTATTGTGTCATAGCTGTAAGGAAAATACAGATTCAGAATTTGGTCATCACAGTAATCCATTATTAGAAACACTTCTTTTGTCAACAATACCAATCAAGTCGTTGACCAGCACTGCTGTGTAATAAACTACATAATGTGATCTGTTGTCTTGGTTTGGGCCACAATCTGTCCCCTTTTATGATTGTCAGAATTAAAAAAAATAACATGTTATTATGGTGAGAATCTGAAAATGCTGTGATTCAGGCATCATTTAACTCCTAACAAGAACATACAACTATTTATCTCATTCAGGTAAGGCAGTGTGTTCCTACAGTGGAAACAAAAAATATTACTTATTGAGTAGAATAGAATATATGTGTATGAACATTTGTATAGATAGGGGTCCTCAAACTACGGCCCGCGGGCCACATGCAAATACAAATATTGTATTTGTTCCCGTTTTGTTTTTTTACTTCAAAATAAGATATGCAGTGTGCATAGGAATTTGTTCATAGTTTTTTTTTAAACTATAGCCCGGCCCTCCAACGGTCTGAGGGACAGTGAACTGGCTCCCTGTTTAAAAAGTTTGAGGACCCCTGGTATAGATAAACAGGTCATTTATTCCTTGAGTCCACAGGCTGACGCTCTATCCACTGAGCCAAACCAGTTAGGGCTAAACTCTATTTCTTTTAGAGACACCCACCCCAAAAGGTTATTTACAGCATCATTTAAGTCTTTGAAACTGTGCTAAACATTTTACATGTGGTAATTTATGTAATCATGACCACAGAACAAGGACAAAGGTACTGGTATCACCCCTATTTAATAGATGAAGAAATAGGTGCTCAGAAATGGGTGAACGTGCCCAGGCCACAGAGCTCATTAGAGAGCTGGGCGTGGAGCTAGGCCTCCTGACTGCAGGGCCAGGCTCCTTGCACGGGATGCTCCTGCCTGTTGTAATTCACAGGTTCAGGAATAACCCCTGCAGACCATTTGAAGTTTGTTATTCATCTTAATTATCAGTTTGACAGGTCTTTAAATAAAGTAATTTAATCCGGGGTAATACTGTTAACCCTGCCTTGCCCTTCCCCATTCCACTGAAGTGACAGAATTTGGCAGGTAGACAACTTACATTGAAGAGACATCCCATTTCGATGGATTATTCCTCTTTTCAGAAAGACTTGGCTTTCTTGTCCTTTCTACTGTTTCTTCTCCAGGGGGCTCTGCATCGTCCTTAGTTCTGTAATAAGTGTTGTTCTTGTTTAAATACACAAAACTAAGAATAATGTGCTATGATTATAAAATATTGCTACATTTTACTGTATAAATAAAGATGCACACAAATATTTGTTTTACGTTAGAAATATTTGACAAATTTCTAGTTCTAAAAGTCAAATCACCAAATTTATTTAACCATTTTGTTTTCACTAAGTATTCTTCTACCACATGGACTGTAATAACCTATCTTAGTTGATTTTACTCTTTTCTCTGTAGGCTTTTTGATAAATGCTAAATTGGAGTAACATCAAAGTGTTATTTCTTCTATTTCTCTAAAAATATTAATTTTAAAACTTTATGAACATATTCTCAGTGCAAAACTAGTTAAAATATGCTAGCAGTGTTTAGTGATCTGGCAAATGGCAACTGAATTGACTTTAAATAACTTCATATTATCTAAAGAGGGATGCCCTTACCCAAACAGAACCTTTCATTATTATGTTCACTGCTGAGTTCAAGCTTGTGATACCCTCACAATTGCCAAAGGGAACTGTCTCAAAGTGGTGGTGGTTGTTTTTGTCAAAAAAAACAGGGAATGTATGTGGTAGATTTTAGTTTAGTCTTTAAAGGAAATAAGCCAGAATCAACTGCATTCTTATAAGATTCTCAGTTTTAGCCTTTTGTTTGCAAAGACTTCGCAGTAAATATCATACTATACTAACAAAAAGCAAATAATACATTGTACTCTTTTGAAGGAAACTCTTGATCTTTTTTCTATCCCAGATCAGTAAATATCCACTATGGTAACTCTTAGAGTTTTCAGTACACGCAGCAGGCTCCGGGAGTATTTTAAAACACAGAGAACTTTAAAGGTAGGTCCTATGTCTTACTCATCTCTATATTCCTTAGGACTGATGTAGTATCTGTCACACACTAGGCTCTCCAGGAACATGTATAACATGAACATAAAATCATTTCATTAACATCTCTGCAGATGAGGAAACTGAGACCAAGGAAGGTTAAAGCAATTTGTCCAAGATCACCCAAAGACTTAGAGCAGCGGTTCTCAACCTGTGGGTCGCGACCCCTTTGGCGGTCAAATGACCCTTTCACAGGGGTTGCCTAAGACCATCCTGCATATCAGATATTTACATTATGATTCATAACAGTAGCAACATTACAGTTATGAAGTAGCAACGAAAATAATTTTATGGTTGGGTCACAATATGAGGAACTGTATTTAAAGGGCCAGGTTGAGAACCACTGACTTAGAGGCATTTGTTCATGCTTCTCTTTCCTGCCCTCTCTCCCTTGTGCTATAGAAGTATATTTTATGTAATTTGCTAAATATAAAGTAGTCATGTAGAGTTTTATGTTTCTCCTACTCTTCATTTATGTAAAGGGAAGATATATATAATGCACATATATTACATATATGCTTATGGTATATATATAATTCATGTATTTTTTTTTTAAAAAGATACACATTTCACTTCTGTGACTCTTTATTCACTGCGCCCCCCCACCCCACCCCATCCCTGCTGGCCAGATACCTGCCTGTACAGGGAAAAAAATTATCTTTACAAATCTGGCAAATTACAGGGCCTTTTCTAACTTAAGACGGAAAACCTTGCAGTTCTGAGCCCTACAAGAGTGAATGTATTCACAAATAGCTTTTATATAGTGCTTTGCAGTTTATAAGTCTTAAACAGTGAGTTAGCTTTTTGATAATGCAGCACTGATCTCATCACAGAGTAAAAGTGATCCCCACTGTTTATGCCCAGCTCACAGCAGGTTAACAAACACAAGCTTCACCTACTTTAGCTCACATTTTTCTTCTTCACCATCTGCCCAGGAATAGGTGCTGATAAACCGCTGTAATGAGGGACGGTGTTCACTCTGCTTTGACCCCAAAATACGCCTATACAAAGATGATCATATCCACTTGTCAAATCAAATACATCCATACCCATTATTAACTTATTTCCCACTACCTAACTCAATACAAAAATTATACGTTCTAATTATTTTCCTTGGCACTCGCATATTGCTTATTTTAAAAAATAATAAAACATTTCATTATATGACAATTTTTATAATTGTTCTGCTTATATCACTTACTTAAAACATTTACTTTAGCACAGTTAAAATTAGGAAAGTTCCCAAAGAGCAACCATATAATTACACTTACCAACTGCTTGACCTCCTACTGAATCGGTCATTGTTTTCCATCCCAGCCACCTTTAAAGTTCAGGTGTTAAAGAAATGATAAAATAGGAATTTAATGAAGTATTTTGTATATTTTTCTCCTATGAAAACGAATTTGCTTTTTGAGAACATTTAGAAACTTGCTTACCGTTGCTGCATTGCCAATATTTCTGGGTAAAGAGGCAATCGTTACTCTTCGAAGAGAAGATGGCTATTCAAAGGGGGGAAACAAACATTTAGAAAGTTCTTACTGTTTTATTCTTATATGCAACACTGATGAATATCTTTGTACATACACATCCATGCACTTGACTACTGAGTTAAACAGTAAGCATTTTTAAAGGATTTTGTTATGAGCAAATTGCCTTCCAGAAATATTCTACTTATTTACATTTCACCTTCCCCAACACTGGGTGAGTCTGATTTTTGCCAATCAAATAGAGTATAAGCTTTCTTGTTTAGGTTTCCATTTATTTGACTTGCAAAATATTCAACACTTTTTCTATGTTAAATAGCCATCTAAGAACCACCTGTTTATGATCTCTGCCCATATTAATTTTGTTCATGATATTTTGGGCAGAAAATGTTTTCATTGTTAATACAGCCAATGCTCTTCATCTCTTCCTCCCTTTTGTTACCATTTCTTTTAGAAAGATTTTTCCCTACTAAGAGGAGCTATATTTTAGCTTTTTAAAAATTGTTTCATTTTTTCCATTTAATTCATTTAAGGATGGGCATATTACTTTAATGAATGGGTGTGTTTTTAGATCGACCTTGAGATTAGTACAGAAAAAAATATTATATAGTATTATGTGGTTCTTAAAGTTTGAGTAAGTACAGCTTCAGGAAATAAAAATATTTTAAATGTAGGAAATAAAGTTTTATGTGAATCTTTTTCTTAAACCATTATCCCTAAATTATTTTCATAGGTTAATTGAGCATCAAGAATATCAACCTGTGGTCCATGAAACCTGGGTCCAAATCATGGTTCTACCACTACATATATCACAACTAATCACTGAACTTCTATGCTTCTCTTTTTCCTCATGAGTGGAAAAGAGATTTGGATGGAATGATTTGAGTCACTTGCTCAAAAATCCTATCACTAAATCCTGAGCAATCCTGATTTTCAAACTCCCTAATTTTTAGTTAGGCATACAGCCTCCAGAATAAAAAACTGTATTTCCAGTCTTATTTGCAACTAAAGTGAAAAGGGAAAAGTTTTCCGGGACTTCTAGGAAGTTATTTTTAAAGGGCGAGGGAATACCTGTCTTTCCTTTTTCTTGGAATGTGCCTGGGTAATGACCAGGACTTGGTGCCTGGGACTGCAGGGGCCTCTCACACCATAGTGTGGAACCAAAGGGCTGAGTGGATGAAGCAGCGAGCGAGGAGGAGACTGGCCCTGTGGATTTTGTGAAGCTACTTTGCTTTTGTTGGGCTTCCATTTCCAATTCCCATTTTACATGAGAGACACTATTGTTTACAGCTTCCTTCTCACCACCAGTCAAACTTAATTGATAAACCAGCATAACAAGAAACGTAAAAGCATACACTTAAGCAAATATACACACACATATGTGCATACATGTGAATTAAAATAATTGTTTTATGATCTACATTCAACGCTATGTTGCTTCAAATATTTAAAAACCAGCCCCCTATAATATTTGATAGACATCTTTAAAGTGAATCCGTAGGTGAATTATTAATTACCTTGGAGTTTAGAGAAGCTGAGCGTTTTTTAACTTGACAGTCATCTGAAGGAAAAACATTTGCACATTTTAGAAACTACCTTTGTAATATCTGTTAATGCAGTGGTCTTAATTCTTTACAAAGAAAAACAATGGTCAGAAAATATTTAAGATCCTGAAGACTGCTGATGTTATAAATATTTGGCTATTGTTTATTCGGTGATTCATAAAAAATGACCATCTTAACCAACAGAAAATAGCCCTCTATGTTACTACATATGTCCAGAATGCTGACCTAGCACATAGTAGGTACTAAATGAATATCTTCTGAATAAATGAACCCAAAATTACAGATAGAAGATACCAAGTATGGTTACTTTTCTTGAAGAAGGAATAGAACATTAAGAATTCTCAGAAGTTCATACTGCTTAACAGAAACTATTATAAGATTTATATACTAGTAAACCTTATATTAAGATATTTTCCATGGCCTTACATGTGTCTCTATTTTTCATTCATTAGTCAGCTTTACTATGCTAGTTTTAGTCCTTCTCTGAGGAATACAAAACCACGGTTGATGAGAACATTCATAGTTATTCTGTCTTACTTTGTGTGGAGAAAGAACCAATTTTAACATATCCTAAGTAGGAGAACACTAGGGTCAACTTAATGGGTTGGATTATATATATTCTCTGATCTCAGCAATTTAAATTTATTCAATGAATTTAAAAAAATATGTTTTTATTGATTCTAGAAAGGGGAAGGGAGAAGGTGAGAGAGGGAGAAACACTGATGAGAGAGAAAGATCATTGATTGGCTGCTTCCTGCACACCCCTCACTGGGGATTGAGCCCACAACCCAGGCATGTGTCCTGACCAGGAATCAAACCAGCAACCTTTCGGTGCATGGGATGGTTTTCAACCCACTGAGCCACACCATTCTGGGCAGATTTAATGATTTTTTTATGTCATTATCAAAGAATCTTTGTCTCCCAGCCTGTTATCTAACTGACATCCTACTTTTGGCTATGCAGATGACAGGAATGAGTTCTTCTTTTACTATAACTTTAACCTAAGGGTCTTATATTTAAGACCTAACAAGAAGTAGTAAGAGAGAGAATGAAAGAGGTGAATGTTAGGAAATCATAACTGGCACTATTATCTTAAATTTGTATTACCTTCATCTTCCAGAGGGTTAAAAGACCTTTCATTTTGCAAAAGAACCTGTTTCAGTTCTTCTAATTCAGCGTGTTCTTTGGCATACATTCTCTTCAGGTTTTCTACGTGCTGAATCATTACTTCAACTGCTTTGCTAACCCGGCTTTCCTAGTAGAAAAAAAAGAAATACATTTATATTGAAAATATTACCCAGTTAAAAGATGGTGATTAGAAACATGCATTTATCTTTATCCCTAAATCCTACTAAAATGGTAACAAAGGTATTTCTATTTAAAAAAGGCCTGAGTCCACCAGAGCAAATAAAACAGAAGATATAATAGCAATACAAATTTGAAAGCCTGCTAGGACGACTCTTGGTAAATGACTAAGATGTGAAAAAGCTGAACCCTAAAATAAGCAGTAAGAAAAGCCTAGAAGCAGCCTAGGAAAGTGCTAAAGGATCAGGGGATAGTGGCATCTCTGGAATTAAGCTCCAAAGTGGAAATGTGCACAGAAGAGATGGCTGAAAATTCATGTAAAAAGTGATTAGACCCACAGATGCCCTCCCTTACTCAAGCCAGCCGAGCAACTACCCTCCCACCACTTTGGTGAAAAACTACAAAGATTGAATAAAGAGGGTCTGTGGCTCAGGTAGGAAGAGATAGTTGATGGTGGCTCATCATGAAATAAATGGATGTAAGCAAAAGTCTGCATACATACTGAATAATGAGATCCCTAGCCTTATTCTCCCTTCAAGCTCCCAAACTCTGGTAGCCAGGCTTATACCTCAAGGCAGGCAGCTAGAAGATCTTTCTCCAAGGAACCTAACATCCCAAGATGAAGGTCCTAAAACTGCTGACAGTAAGAGCATTCCAACGAAACACCTAGCTTGTGCGAAGCTCAGGGCCAACAAGAACCCTCCCCACTCAACATACACAGAGCTCCCAATCAGCTGTATAATGGTCCATCAGATGTTGGAGGAAAGCCGCTAGCACAAAAGAAGAACATAAAAACAGAAAAAAGCAAGCTGGAGGAAACAAACCAGAGAAAAACAAAAACTTCAAGGAAACAACCAATATCTTCAGAGTTACAAATTATTATTGCATCTATGAAATAAGAATAAGGTATTAGTTAAAAGCATTCTGAAAACAGAGAGACTGGAATTTAAAAATATGACAAAAATTTTTTTTTACAGGAGAAGATGGGGAGGGGATGATGATGGTTTAAGGAGAAAATGTGAAGTTGATATTTAGAAGAGAGGGAGGGTGAATCATGGGAGGCCCTAGGGACCCACATGAGGTTTGTGATAATGAATTTCAAGAGAGCTAGTCAGTATATAGGTGTGATGTTTTCTATCTATTCAGGTATGAACAGGTGGGGAAGTGGATTTAAAAAGCATTGTAGATTTTCTAAATGAGTAAAATAAAACAAGAAAGGGAAAAGTGTTGAGGGGTTTATGCAAGGGAGTGAATATTGTGTTTGTGGAATTTAAGCTTGGTCAGGAGAAAAGAAGCCAACAGCAAGGTGAGAATCTGTGAAAAGATGCAAGGGAACAGATTGATAGAAGAACTAAATATTCATCTTCACAGGGGGACATCAACACATATCTAAAAACTGAAAATAAATCACTGTGACAGAATATGCATGTTAGAGGTATAGATAAAACAAAACAAAAAAAAAACCTCAAAGAGTTGAAAGCTATTTCTCTTGAATGTGGAAAATTCTATCTACTAAAGAGGGGAATATGCTAATTGACCCTCATGCTGTCACAAAGATGGTGGCGCCCATAACCAATAAAGAGGAAATATGCTAATTGCCCACCCTCAAAGATGGCAGCACCCAAAGCCAATAAGGAGAAAATATGCTAATTGACTGCCCCACCCTCAAAGATGGCGGTGCCCACAGCCAATAAGGCAGGAATATGCTAATTGGCTGCCCCACCCTCAAAGATGGCAGCACCCATAGCCACAAGATGGCCAGCAGGGGAGGGCAGTTGTGGGCAATCAGGCTGGCAGGGAAGGGCAGTTAGGGGTGACCGGGCCTGCAGAAGAGGAAGGGCAGTTGCAAGGGGGAACAGGCCACCAGGGGAGGGCAGTTGGGGGGGACCAGGCCTGCAGGGGATGGCAGTTGGGGGCAACCGGGTCAGCATGGGAGGGCAGTTGGGGGCAATCGGGCCGGCAGGGGAGCAGTTAGGTGTCAATCAGGCTGGCAGGGAAGTGGTTAGGGGGTGATCAGGCTGGCAGGCAGAAGCAGTTAGGGGCAATTAGGCAGGCAGGCAGGCGAATGGTTGGGAGCCATCAGTCCCGGATTGTGAGAGGGATGTCCAAATGCCGTTTTAGGCCAGATCCCATAGGGCCTAAACTGCTGACAGTAAGAGCACTCAATAGGGGATCAGGCCTAAAACGGCAGTTGGACATCCCCAAGGGGTCCCAGATTAGAGAGGGTGCAGGCTGGGCTGAGGGACACCTCCTCCCCCATGCACAAATTTCGTGCACTGAGCCTCTAGTGGGATAATAAGCCTTTATAGAACTACTTAACTTTTTATTTTTTAAATATGTTTTGTTTTAGAGAGAGAGGAAGGGAGAGGGAGAGAGAGAAACATCGATGAGAGAGAAACATCTACATTAATCGGCTGCCTCCTGCACACATCCTGCTGGGGATCGAGCCAGCAACCCAGGCATATGCCCTGGGTAGGGAATCAAACCTGTGACCTCTTGGGGCATGGGTCGGTGCTCAACCACTGAGCCACACTGGCCAGGAAAACTACTTAACTTTTTAAATTTATGTATACATAAATTTAATAAAAATAAAATATTATTATATAGTGAGGGGATAAAAAGGAAGTAGGATATTAAAAGTGTATAACAAATGATCAAACTAAAACTCTCTCTACACTTAAATTTCTCCTTCTTAGGAAAATATATTTTAACAAATTTTTTAGGTATAGATTACAAAAATTAAAGTCTTCCCACAAAGAAAATTTGAAATTCTACTTCTCTATGAATAAGTGTGCAAAGCTGCATATCTGAGGATATTTATTATAGTAGTGTTTACAAGAGCAAAATATCAAGTATATTCTGAAATGACTAAATATAGAGGATTGGTTAAATAATTTATGATCTATTCAACCAATATCATAAAATAATGACACTTATGGATTTATACCACACAGAAAGCTATCTGTGCTATATGTTGAATGAAAAAGAAGCAGATTATAACACTGTATGAAGGCAGTGTCTACAAAACTATAACAAAATTTTTATAATGACTGTCACTGGCTAATACCATTATGAGAGATTCTATTTTACATTTTTATTCACATATGCCATTTTTAATTTTTCTGTATTAAACATATATGTCCTGTGCAATAAAGAGTTTTCTAAAATTTATTCTTATAAATATAATCTATAATTTCAGGGAAAATAATCATTTTAGTAATTTCATTATAACTACAGAAATAGTGAAAGATTACCTGATTAATGGCTCCCAACATCTCAGCCCTACTGGCCACTCGTAATGTGCACTGGCTGAGGAACGTTATACTGTTCTCCAGCTTCTTGATGATCTCCTGGGCCTGGTTGTCATCTTCACAAAGAGGTGTTAACAACTGCACAGAAAGCAAGGCATTAGGAAGCATCCAATCCCAAATCCAGCAAGCGATTCTAACACTATATTGTAAGTGCAGACAACAGTCAAATCTCAATTTTCTTGGTGGAGAATGAAAAGCACTGCTAAGACCAATAATGAAAGATACTGAAATATTAATACCTTTATTGGCTATCAAGTAGGCCTATGCAGGGGCTCACAAAGCCTTCTATATCTATTCTTGATCCCTTCTTCTCAAATTTGCCCCACCTTTATGTGTATTTATATTTTTCTTCTACAATGGAATGGGCGTAATTGGTAATATTAAGAAATATGCTTATAAATGAGTTGAATATATTACTGAGGAGTATAGTTTGAACTTTTAAGAAAAGTAATGAAAATATACTGAAATTAGGTATGGTTCTGACTACTACACTTGCTCTTCCATTGGTGACAAAGTGACTGGGCTGATTATGTGGGTATGCCTTCATTGCCATATGAATATTTCTCTCCAATCTGCGCCCTTCATGCAAAATGATGGCCTTCCCTTGGAGGATCATTCTTCTCACTGGGGTGGGGACAGAATTAAGAGAACAGCGAGTTTGGAAGCAAACAAGCTACTGCTCCCTAGCTGTGTGATCATGAGCATATTTTGAAGACTTGCCCCAATCTAAAACACCATACACTTTGTATAGCAAAAAAAGAAAAAGTTCTACCAATAAAATTATAAGGTAATATTGACTGTAAATTGCACCCTAATTATAGAAAGGTTATAGTGTCAAACTTTCTGATTTACTATTTCCTCATCTGTCAGGAAAAGACAATTCTATCTCCTTTCCAGGAATACTGTGACATGAGAGGTAATAGATGCCAGTTGTTTGCTACCAGTAGGTGTTCAATGAATGGCAGACACTTCTGAAGCAGACAGATATGTATGAGTTGCTAATCAATTGGAATAGCCATTATCAAACACACAATTTCCTTGATAGTTTAAAAAACCACTTTAATTGTAAAGGGGAGAGCAGATATTAGTTCTCAGCCAATGGAAATGGTTTAAGAAAACTGAATTGTGAAGAAATAGACTATTTGAATAAATCAATAACTAGTAAGGAGATTGAAAGCATTATCAAAAATACCCCAACAAAACAAAGTCCAGTACCAGGCTTTACTGGAGAATTCTACCAAACAACTAAAGAATTAACACCAATCCTTCTGAAATTCTTCCAAAAAATTAAAGAGGAGGGAATACTTGCAAGACAATTCTTTGTAGCCAGTATTATTACACTGATACCAAAGCCAGGCTATAAGAAAATTACAGATCAGTATCCATTATGAATACTTATATAAACATTCTCAACAAAAGATTAGCAAACTGAATTCAACAGCACATTAAAAGGGCTGTACCTATGGCCAAGTAAGATTGGTTCTTGGAATTAAGGATGGTTTCACATATACAAATCAATTGATGCAATAAACCACATTGAGATTAAAAGATAAAGCCACATCATCATCTAAATTACTGCAGAAAAATATTTGACAAGATTTAACACCCTTCATACCAGTAATAAAAACATTCAAAAAAACTAGAATAGAAGGAAACTACCTCAATATAATAGAGGGCATAGATGAAAAGCCATCAGCTAACAATATTTAATGGTGAAAGACAAAATTTTTTCTATAAGATCAGGAACAAGGCAAGATGCCTACTCTCACCACTTCTATGCAATTTAGTACTGGAAGTCTTTGCCAGAGCAATTAGGCAAGTGAAAGAAATAAAATGCCACATTGGAGAGGAAAAAGTACAATTATTTCTGTTATATAACCCCAAAGATTCCACAAAAGACTGTTAGAATAAATGAATTTAGCAAAGTCATAGGATACAAATCAACATACAAAAATGAATTGCATTTATATACACTAACAATGAACAATAAAAAATGAAATTAAGAAAACAATTTCATTTGCAATAGCACCACAGAAAATAAAATACTTAGGTATAAATCTTACCAAGGAGGTAAAGATCTGTACACTAAAAACTATAAAACACTGCTGAAAGAAACTAAAGACACATACATAAAGGGAAAGACATCCTGTGTCATAAATTGGAAGACTTCAATTCATATATATATAAAAGTCAAAAGGTATACAGTGAAAAAAAAAAAAGATGCCCATACCACCAAAATAAGTCTACAGATTTAATGCAATCTCTATTAAAACCTCAATGGAATTTTTGCAGAAATAGAAAAATTCATCCAAAATTCATATGGAATCTCAAAAGACCCCAAATAGCCAAAACAACTTAAAAAAAAGGAACAAACTTGGAGGATTCGTACTTCCTGCTTTCAAAATATTACAAAGCCACAGTAATCAAAAGTGTACTGGCATAAAGACAGACATATAGATCAATGGAACAGAATAGAGTGCCCAGAAATAAACCTACGCATATCGGGTCAAATTATCTTTGGCAGTGGTGCCAAGAATACACAATGAGGAACAGGCTTGTCTCTTCAACAAATGATGTTGGAAAAACTGAATAGCCACATGCAAAAGAGTGAATTGGAACTCTCATCTTATATCACATATAAAAATCAACTCAAAATGGATTAAAAAACCAAAACTATGTAACTCCAGAAGAAAATATAGGATAAAGCTTAATGACGTTGGATTTGGCAATGATTGCTTGGATATGACACCAAAAGCACAGGCAACAAAAGCAAAAATAGACCAATAGTAATACAGCAAACTTAAAAACTTTTGTGCATCAAAGGACAGAGTGAAAAGGCAACCAATGGAAGAGGAGAAAGTATTTGCAAATCACACATCTTACTGAAAAATTGACAAAGGACCTAAATAGACATTTTGCTCCAAAGATGATACACAAATGGCCAACAAGCATATGAAAAGATGCTCCACAAACCTAATCATTAGGGAAAGGCAAATAGAAAACCACAATGAGATACAACCTTTCACCCATTAGGATAGCTACCATGAAATTCAAATCAGAAAAGAACCTGTTGGCTAGGATGTGAAGAAACTGAAACCTTTGTGCACTGTTAGTAGGATTGTAAAATAGTGTAACCACTATGCAAAACAGTATGGTTGCTCCTCAAAAAAAACCATAAAACTAGAACTCCATATGATCCAGCAATCCCACTTCTGGGAATATTGCTAAAATAACTGAAAGCAGGGTTCTCAAAGAGATATTTGCACACCCTTGTTCATAGCAGCAATGTCCACAATAGCCAAGAGGTAGAAGCAACTCAAATATCCATCAATAAATGAATAAACAAAATGTGGTATATACACAAACAGAACATTTTATTCAGCCTTAGGAAGGAAGGAAACCCCGTCATATGGCACAACATGAATTAACTTTGAAGATAGTATGCTAAGTGCAATAAGTCAGTTACAAAAAGACAAGTACTGTATGGTTCCACTTATATGAGGTAACTAAATTAGTCAAATTCATAGAAACAGACAGGAGAATGGTGGTTACTAGGGCTGAGAAGAGAAGGAAGGGAGAGCTGAACATCTGTTCACAACAATGTAAATATAGGTAACACTACGGAACTGTACACGTAAAATGGTTAACATGGTAAATTTTTCTATGTGTCTTTTACCACAATAAAAAATAGAGAGTATGGTTTCTAAACTTTTATTTTTCTTTCCCACAATTAGCCCTCTTAGTTTCCCAACACATCTCTATATTTATTGTGACTTCCCCAAATGGAAGAATAGTAGTTGTTACACTGCTCTGTAACCTTGCAGAGGGCTCTCTGGTTTTTTAGTTAATTAGATGGAAATAGACTTTTGATTATTTTCTTTGAATATTAAAATTGATATTATCTCCTATTTCTCAGTTTTCTGTCTGATAACTTTCCTGCCTGAAATCTATTTGAAAATATAGAAAGAAGTCAGAGAACTCATACGACTAATTTAAAAGGCATTTATTGTTTATTTCTTATTCTCTCTGATTAGTGAATCTTTTTTATTTTACCCTGATTCTGAATTCTTACCTCCTCTTAATTCCCAGTGGGAGTGCGTGGTACTTGGTGTTAGTTTCAGTCAAATAAGTAAACTTATATGTAATTTTAAAAACATTGCACAGTCCCCAAATGTTGTGATTCTTACCTCCAACAGCTTCACACAGTTAGTGATTTCTTTCTTCAAATTTTCTTCTGCCAAGTCACGGGTTCTTTCTTCCAGCTTCAGTCTTTTCTCTAAGGTGAACCAGTCACACTTAAATCCCAAAGATAATCTGAGAAATTCGGCCTGTTGTCAAATTAACATGAAGGTCAAGGGAGAAAATTGGTTGTAGTCAAATATCTCAGTTTAATACTGAATTATACCGAGTCATTTCTTTCTCTTCTCAGCAACATAGTGTTGACACGCATAGACTTGACCTGCACTTTGTCATTACCAAATGTATGGGCAGCTGTGCAAAAGTGTGAAGCGACTACACGCAAGTGAGCCTGAAACACTTTTTAAACATTAAAATAAAAAACATTTACTTTAAACTCACCTCTACCTCCTTCTCATTTGCAGAAGTGCTGTAGGATAAGACAAAGAACTTATTCAAACACAATTCAACAGAAAAGCAAAAAACGTTAGCATGCTATGTGAAGAAGAGCTTACTTGTCGCTTTGTTTAAAGTTAACCAATTTCACAGTGGTTACAGGAGGAGAGGAAACGGCAGCGTCTATTAAAAGACAGTAAGATATTATTTGGTTAAAAAGGCTTATTAACAGCAACAGCTAAAGGCACATTCAATAAAATGTTATGTTCTCTCATCACTAAACAAAGGCGTTTCATTGAAATATGTCTGAGATGATAGCTAGCTAATAATGCATTTGCTGAAACATAGCATAATGTTATGCTATGCTATTCATTCGGCATGTGAATGAATAGTCTTTGACTCAAGAGACAGCTCAATTTTTTCTCTTTGCATTTGAATGTTGTTTGACTTGATCCTGTGGCTAAATGCATGCCTTCCTCTGGTGCCCTGGTTCTCTTTCATAGCAAAGTTAGAATAGCAACAGCAAGAGTAATAGTGATTATAGTACTAGTAGTAAGAATAATAATAGTGTAATAATAATAATAACAATACTGATACTGATAACAATAACACCAACAATACACATGGTCTCAACCATTCAATCACAGGTTTACTACCTGCCAGTCCCACGCAAAGCTCGTTATATGTACTAGTGACACTCTTAACGACAACTTCACAAAGAGGAAAAGTATCAACTTCATCAGACCATTTACAAAATAAGGATGATATTATTGTTCTATAGTAGCTAACTTTTATGGAAACTTCTCTGCCTAACACTTTCCTAAGTGCTTCAAACATAATTTATTCAAGCCTCACAGTAAAACGTCTGTGATAGATACTGTTGTTATCTCCAGTTCACAGACTAGGAAACCGAATCACAGTTTACCTACCACACATAGGTATTTGGGAGACCTAAATAAAACTATGTACATAATTTAGCACTTAGAATGCTCTCCATAAAGGGTAACATCTTTTTACTCATCTTTTCCATTTTGCAGATGAGAAAATTAAGACTCAAATTACATAACTTCCCAAAGTCAAAGCTAGTCAGAGACTGACCCAGCATAGAGTCTGCGTGACCCCAAAGCCTGAATTCTGCCCACTACTCCCTCCTATTAAAGGTGAAATGGGGAGGGAAGCTTAGAGCACTTGTTCTTTAAATACTGACTCATGGACTTGGAGAATTTACTCCCAACATTGGCATGGTTCTTAGTTCACAACAGGGCAGTAGTCCTCTGGGGTCTAACAATCAGTGGCAACATTAATGTGACTTTTTGAAAACAATACAAATGGAATCAAGAATCAGTTCTACTGGCTAATTTTATCTAGTGATGCGCAATTTGTAGATGCCACGTCTGTACTCAGAAAGACTTCACCCATAAAAATGCCAGCAGGGAAAAAAAGCTCACATGGGGGTTCAGAGAGAACATTCCTTACCTCCTGCGACACATTCTTTTCTAGGCTCATTTATTGTTTTGGTTTCCTCTTTGGCTTCCTAAAATCATAAAGAGATTTTATTGTTGTACATCAAGTGGATATCCTTTATAACCAACTTCCTGTCCTCCCCTAACCCTACCTGGTCAAAACACTAAAAACAAACAACAAACTGTCCTAGGGTTAAAGAAGAAACAGGACTGGCTCCAGGGGGGTTTCCAATCTAGTTGCAGCATGAAGGACAGAAATATATGAAAAGCTGCAAACAGGATACAAGTTACCACCAAGCAAACTGGGATGAATGGCTAAATAAACGGGATCTAGATAAGTAGGAGCATGGCAGAGGAGGAAGAGAGACGCCATGGCCGGAGTAGCATGGAGAGTCTCTGCTGACATGGAACATGCGGAAGCCTGATGGAGAGGTAGGATCGGATGGATGAAGAGGGAAAGGGGGTGGGGTGTTCTAGGACTATCGCATGCCATGGGTTATTGGAGAAACTGCGGCAAAAATAACGGCCAAGATGGTGCTGTTCGGCTTTTACTCCATATGAAATTACTTGAAGGTCACTGATCACCTGTCTTACAAATGTATCTATACAACAAGAATCTCCATAATAAGAGGGTTATATTGCACAGCCTGGGCAATCTGATGGGAAAGCTGTAGGTATACAATCATTTTATGATAATAATTACTCAACATTCTTAGAAATTTCCCATAAAAATGAGTCAAAGTCAAATTTCCTTGGTAGAGCCACTGATGACCATATCATGTAATTTGAAGGCAGTTGAAACTAAGACCGATAAAATGTAACAATCGCAACACTACAGGGAAAGCACTGGATCGTTCTTGTCAACATTTAAATATTCTTAAGTTTTTGAATCCTCATTCAACCCCATGACCTCTTCCAGCTATGACATTTTCTCCCTCTCCTGTCCTTCATGGCCATGCTCTGGGAGGAGTTGTCCATAGTTGAGTTTCCAGTTCTTTGTGTCCCATTAGTCAACAACGAACTACTCTGCTCCTATACCCAACACACCAAGAAAACTGCTCTCTCTCAGTTATCAGTGAACTCCCTACTGCCAAATCCAAAGGATATTCTCAGTCTTTGTCTTACTTGACTTCACTGTGGCATCTAAGACAATCCATTACCCTCTCTTTTTTGAAGATGTCTCTTCCCTTGGTTCTGCTCTCCCAACATCTGCCCATCACTACAACACCTTCTCCTCAGGCTCCTCTGCATTGCCTTCTCATATTAGAAAATGGAATCATTGAGAGTTAATTATCCTCAGTGCTCTCTTTCTGACTGCCAAATCCTTGGGAAATCTTATCCACAAACTTGGTTCTTTGCTGATAACTCACAAATGTGTATCTGCTTCTAAAAGTCCCATTGGCAAGTTTAAGAAAATGGGTTTATACTAGTAGTCACATATGAAATCTCCTTACAAACTATTGATGTCTCACATCGGCCTGAAACTTTATTTCCAACTGATCTTATTTTACCCCACAAATTCTCCTCTTCTTACTCCCTCCCTCCTCTCATGTTCTTGTGTTCATACCTCATCCATGACATCTCTTTTGGCCTCTCACCCCAAGCATTTTCCTTTCACATCACTCAGCACACTCCAATTATGGAGTAACTGTATGCTTCTTCCCCTAATTAGAACATATCTTTAAGATAGATATCAGTGTTTTATTCAAACTTGTTTATTAGTGCCTTCACTTATTTAAAAGTCCTCTACTGATTGACACTGGGCTTATTTTCAGTAGACCTTTGAAGAATAAATGAGTGAATTAAAGACTCTGCTGTGTGAGCTGGGACAAATCACAGGGATGCTTTGGCCTCAACTTTCTTAGAAAATATTTGTATAATTACATTCTTCTAACATGATATTTTGAAAGGAGAAAATGAGATAGTGCCTTTAAGAGTATTTTGCAAACTTAAAGGAACAGTTCCACCATTGTAATATATCATTACTTTTATTGTTAACTCATGTATATTTCCTTACCAGATTTAACATGGTTTTGTTCTCATTCACAGAGCTTTGGAGTGCACTATTCTCATGAGCTGGACTTGCGTCTACGAGAAAAAGAAAACACACTAAACAGTTGGGGAGCTGTATCAAAAAAAGAGGAAGAAATAGTGAGGGTGGCAATATGAGCAGACTAGTGAGTAGCACAAGCCTTAACATGTGAGATAAATTCATACTGCATAACTTTAAAGGTGCCCATTGATTCAGAATCAAGGCTAGAGAAGCTGAGGTTCCCAGGGAAGCTAGCCATATAATTAGTAGAAATTAACATCTGTATAAATGGCCTTCAAATACTCCAGATTTTAATATATTTTTAAAGGCTGCTGCTGCTTTGTTAAAAAAACAAACACATTACTAGTATAATTATAGAAACTGGATGAAGGAAGGATGGGCAATTAGTAGCTTAGTAGCTTTTTTATAGCCTGACAAACAGGTTTTTTAAAATTACATACCTAAGGCTGATAACAAAAGATAGCCTTCTAAAATATGTATCTTTCTAAATAAAATGTCATCAAACTAAGAAGAGAAGGTGGCTTTTAAATTATGCCATTTCTTTGTGTAATTTCCCCTTATTTTCATGTACTTTATTTGCATTGTAATGTACTTAATAATGATTTTCCTCTTCACAGGATCCATTGTACTGAATTTAGCTCAGTGTAGGCACAAAAGTTAACAGCTACAGGTAGGTTTTGTTCCTTTCTGTTTAAGAAAAAAAATAGTTGAAGACTGTGTTATATTTTCAAATTTTTATGGAAATAAGAACAAAATGGCAAACACTTCTTCAGAGGTATAAATTTTTTCCCTATGGAAATTTTATTTTCATTTTTCTTTAAGTTTTAAGACAGATAATAGATTCATATGGTCCATACATTTAAAAATTTAAAATGTTTCACAGTGAAAATTTGTCCTCCCATCCATGCCATACAGAAACCCACTTTCTGTTGTCTTGTCTACCCTTCCAAAGATATTTTATACATAAAAAAACTTTTTTGTCTTTATTTTAATAAATTTTTACATGTCATACATAATTATTGGTGTGTATGGTTTTCTTTTTCAAGAAATAATAGTTCTTTCCTAACCTTCCAAGAAAACAGGTTCCTTATATATGTTTTATGAATCCATATAAGTATTTCATTACATGGATATGTCAAAATATATTAACTAACATTCTATTTTACTGATAGTTAACTTGTTTTTAATATTTGGTTATTACAGATAATACAGAAAATAAATTCATACATATGTCATATTGTATGTGTGTACTTAGATCTATAGAATAAATTCCCTGAAATCAAATTGTTTTATCACAAGATATGCACACTTAACATTTTGGTACATATTGGCAAATTCCCCTCCATATTATTTACAATATGTGGTGTCTCACTGGGAATGGTTGACAATAACTACTTTGTTTTCAGAGTCAACTGGCAGAAAGGATCTAACATGTCATCTAGTTAGTTCTTTTGCCTCCTGAATGGGACCATCACTAATTGGTCTATCTTGTAACCTAATAGATTCTAACTAGGATTCTGGAATTTCCTTTGGCTCAGATTCTACATCCGAGCCAAAGTCGAGACCCAGCTGTGGCTAATGAATCTTTGCCATAAAGAAAATTTTATTGAATATATTGTAATTTTGGTTTTATATACAGAATTGGAAAAAAAGGTTGGTAACATTACCATATGTAAAGGCAATAGTCATCTCTTGGACTTAATTTCTCTAAACTAAGTTTCCAAATTCTTTTTAAAAAATAATGCTACTGAGAATAGTTACTCTACTCGCTTATAGGTCTGCTTAGTGTTTCAGATTGGAAACCATACTTGATCCCTTTAAGAGCTTACCTTTGACTTTTATCATAGCAGAATCTGATCTTCTATCCTTCTTTTTCTCACAGAGTGATTTACAAGCAAAGTAACCAGAAGCCTTATTCAAAGTTTCTGACAGGAAGAAACTATGAGCACGAATATTATGCAAAAGTATTTGCCTATGTTCTTTTCATTTGCACACACGTCAGCAGGGCACAGGACCTCAAGCTCACAGTTATAATACTAACACTCTATGTTGATATCTTTTCCGAGTCCACTCACCACTTGAAGTTACAGTACTCTCAGTGGATGACGTGTGTCCAGGAGATGATAGTGTGGAATAGTCTCTGCCAAAAGAGTGGAAGAAATGTTTTGAGGTGTCAGGCCCAAAGAAATCTCTCAAAAATTAATTGAATATGCACACAAATTCACACACATACAACAGACAAGGCAAACCTGGACTGTGGCAGGCTCTCAGAAGTCAAGCGTTCAATAGCATTCTCCTCAAGGGGAAAAAAAGGGAAAAGGAGAAATAAGTCCAACAATTTGACATTTTCCACTCCAGAAAGGTGGTTTTAAGCAAACATTTTCATATAATTTTAAATGAACCCATATTGACTTAGCTCTTTTGGAGAGGATATGGAGATGGGATTACACAGGGCAGATGGATAGGCCTACTTCCTCAACGCTGTACTTTGCAAAAAAAAAATCCAACTTGAAGTATACTTCCAAGTCTAATATTTAAATAAAACCTGACAAATTCTTGGGCAAAACAAATTCTAAACATAAAGGGCAGGTCGAGTTTGTTTCATGGACTTAAGTCAAGTTTTCTTTAAACAGAACATTCTATGTGGACATAAAACATTTCTACTTATGGAGATATTACTCAACCTAAAACTTTTGACCTGGTGGTTTTAAAATGGTTCTCAATTTTCTAGCTTGACAGGTCAGACACTTTAAACTTAATCAAATTCTCAAAGATCTAAAGGATTCCCTCTAAGGCAGCACCTATTATTAGGTGCTCAAATGGGCTTAACAAGTCCCAGCCTGCTGGGCCAAATGTTTGAAAATCTCTTTTGAACTTAGTCTCTATCAGGAGTTCCTAATTTGGGGGGAACTTTGGGACATTAGGGTTGATGAGTTCCCTTATTCTCTTTCAAACAATACAGTAGAACATAGGTTTCTCTGTAATAATAAGATTTTCTAATAAGCATATTTTCATTATTATTTTATCTATTTAGGAAAATAAATTAAAATTTAATAAAACTGAAATTATTTGGACCTATCAAAAATCTGCACATGTCCAGCCAGCATGGCTCAGTGGTTGAGTGTCGACCTATGAACTGGGAGGTCACAGTTCGATTCCTGGTTGGGGCATATGCCCGGGTTGCAGGCTTGGCCCCCAGTGGGTGGTGTGCAAGAGGCAGCTGATCAATGATTCTCTCTCATCATTGATGTTTCTATCGCTCTCTCCCTCTCCCTCTGAAATCAACTAAAAAATATTTTTTTAAAAAGCTGTCTTAAAAAAAACTCTGCACAGACAATGAAAAAATGGACACATTTAAAGTATTCCATAATCAAACGTAAAATATATTAACTGCCATAACCAACAACAGGTTTCAGTGGTGGGATGCTGGGTATCATACACAGTAGTTAGAATCCATCCAAGATAAACCTGACCATAGCCACAGAAGAAGTGAAGGTCTACAAGAGTTTGCTGAATATGTTACCCAGTACAATACCAGCAGCTTACATCTGTTGAGCCCATTAAAATTTACAAAAGCCCTTTTATGTATCATCTCATTTAATTTCCCAACAATCTGATGCAGTGGGTTTTAACAAGAAAAGATTTACTTATTTCAGGTAAGGAAAGTAAAGCCAATGAATAAACGAATTTCCCAGGAATATTCAGAATGGTGGTGTCAGCCTGTAAACCCAGATCAAAATAAATATAGTGTCCTCTCCCCTGTAAACAAAACTGTTTCTGAGCCCTAGCTGGTTTGGCTCAGTGGATAAAGTGTTGGCCTGCAGACTGAAGAGTACTAGGTTCGATTCTGGTCAAGGGCACATACCTTGGTTGCAAGCTCTATCCCTGGCCCTGGTCGGGACAGATGTGGGAGGCAACCAATTGATGTGTCTCTCTCACATCAATGTTTCTCTCTGTCTCTCCCCCCTCCCTTCCACTCTAAGAAATCAATGGAAAAATATCCTTGGGTGAAGATAAATAACAACAACAACAACAAACACACACACGCACAAAACCCACAAAAACTTTTTCTGAGATACCCTAACCCAGGCTATTGGGGAGGCAAAGACTTCCAATAAAATTTTTAAATGTTCACCTCAAATGTTTAGATAACTTCACAAACTGCAAAGCTAGAATTTATATCTAATTCTCCTACGTATCAATACTGAGGAGTCATCTCCCTTTTATTTCAGTTCTTCTCTGCTTTAAATATCTTTGGGTCAGATTATATGGGTCAGACTGAAGCCCCTCAAGACATCAGTTTAATTTAATTCAACAACGATCATCAAAGGCCCACTTTGTACTAGGAACAGTAACACACAAAAACACAGTTCTTGTCCCAAGAGAGCTCGTAGGCCAGTCAGGAAGACAAATATAGAAAACAAACACTTCATATATTACAGGCAGCATTCCACAGAGGAAAGTAATATGCACAGAACAGGACAGAGTGGGATAATATTTTTAATTAAATTTTGTAGAGAAATTGTACCTTATACTCTGGGTAGTTAAATAATGATGGCCTTATCCTTAAAAAATATTTTAATAACTTGTATTAGTAATTACTGTATGCTTATTTAACTATATTCCAATATATATAAGAAATAAAGCTATAAAGATAAAAAATAAATATCTTTCAGTTTCATTGAGTATCGTACTTCATAAAAGTCAGCAAAGAATGATTCCTTAATAATAATAAAAATCAGGCCCTTTTCACACTCTATAACATATAAAAATTTGTTATGTGTAGTTTGAAATAACACTTATTATTGGGCTATAATTAATAATGTTTGTTACATGGAATAATTATATTGCACTAACTAAAAGTTAATTTAGTCAGAAAAAGACGTCTTGTACCTGTCAGGGTCATGGGTACTTGCGTTTGAATTTAAGAAGTATAAAGAGAATGTAGTTATTTCCTATTTAATTAAACTAGTTTCCAATATGGAAAGGAACCCACCATTTTGCACACACTTTGATTTTTTAAAAAGTCAAATTATTTAGTGCCAAGATAATGAATACAGCAAAAATACAGTTTGTCTCCATCATATTATAAATCTTTCATTTGTCAGAACCTCTGCATAAGCCTCTCGTTTGTTCTAAACCTCATATATGAAACATTTTAATGAGAAGCCTTTTGCTAAACATAAAATATATATTAATTAAATAAATAATAATTATGAGATTTTGGAGAAATGTCATATAGTTGGTAGTCATACATTACTGCATTGTTTTGGAACAGTTGTAAGTTAAGCAATTGGATATTGCTCCAATTTATTAATCTGTATAAATCTCACTGATCAGAAACACACCAATATACAACATATCTCAAACCTAGATTTTCATAAATTTGGTCTACCAAGATTTTTTCTTTTCTTACAAGAATAACCAGACAAAAGAAACATTTTTTTTCAAGTTCAGAGTTCGTCGGCTTGCGGACTGAAAGGTCCCAGGTTCGATTCCGGTCAAGGGCATGTACCTGGGTTGCGGGCACATCCCCAGTAGGAGATGTGCAGGAGGCAGCTGGTCGATGTTTCTCTCTCATCGATGTTTCTAGCTCTCTATCTCTCTCCCTTCCTCTCTGTGAAAAATCAATAAAATATATTAAAAAAAAAAAAAAAGAATAACCAGACAAAAGAAACATTTTTTTTCAAGTTCAGAGTTATCATTAATGAAAGTTGGAGATAGAGCCCCTCAGGGAGTTGGGGTGGGAGATAACTCAGCAAAAACTTTTCCCAATTGTGCTCTTTTCTTCCAGCTTCAAAAGTCACCCCTATTCCAACCAGCACCCTGGACCTCTAGGAGAATCTAACCCACACACAACAACTGTGAGACCTGGGCAGATTGTCAACACGGTAATCTAATGGATATGTTTAAACCAAGGAAAAGAAATTGACTAAAAGCAAGAAAAAGAAAGTTCAGATGAGAGACTTACTTACATAGGAGACTGGCTCAAGTCAATGAGTCCAAAACATGCTGAGAGCATACACCAGGAAGGACGGTCTTCCTGTCCCAGCCATTCAAATACTAACCTGCATAACATTTACATGCAAATCCATGGTTCAGCCCATTTGCCTTTGACAGTAAGAGTCTAATGTAGGGTGGGGTAGCCAGGTACTCATGGAACAAAGTGAGATAGATTCTCCCAGGAGCTGGGTTAGCAAATGCAGGACACACACACACACACACACACACACACACACAGCAGTATGATGTCAATATTTAGATAGAAAAATATGAAGAACAATAAGAAATAACCTTTAAACTATTAGTAAGGGCAACAAATAGACCTAGATGACCCCCCACCCCCAAACCAGGTTATTTTATTTTTGCTCTTCTAGATGCTGTTCCTTTATCTATAGATTTTCTGATCAGAAACCCGTCCACTAATTTATGTTACCAATTTTTACTATTAGATCTATTTTAAACACTTGATGCTATTCAAATAAAGTAATATGACTTGCTGAGAAAAACAAAAATTGAACAAAAGGCACTTAGATGGACTTATTTCATTCTAACTTAAAAAAAAATAACTACTTTGACTTGATTCAGTGTTAGTTTCATATTCTAAAAAAAGAAAGAATGTACAATGAGTGTCAAGAGATCGCAACTGCTGTAACCTAAACAAAACTAAATTGCCTCACAGGTGGTTGGTTTCTTGTTTTGTTTTGTTTTTCCAATTTCTAACTAAAAGGACACCACACCCTCTGATCTCCAGGACACACCCGCCACTGTGAGGTTCCTTTATAATACAGTTATCAATCAACTTCTACATGTCCCTATTTTGCAACTGGCAGTGTTATTTACTCTCCAAGGTTATTAACGCTGCACCCATACACAGCTTGAGAGAACAGGATGGACAATAGCCAGAAAATCTTCTGAGATATTTTAAAATGGATTCTGCCCTTTGCCTCACAAACCACCTCCTCCTAGTGATAGTGCATCTTAAACAAAAACATGTTATAGCATGGAGACCTCAAAGCGAAGCAAAGCACACTATTTGGTGTATGTGATTTTTTAACAGCCAAAGGAAAAACAAAAATTCATCTTTCTATCCCCTGACCTGTGACAAGATATCCTCTGAACTCCACACCACTGATAATTCTGCTTCTGGGTGACAGTTTCAGCTAATTTCTAAGTGTTTACTATGAATCATGCAGTACATTTGTTAGAGTGTCTTGGTGCAGTCAGATCTGAGATTGGAGTAGGTACAGGGGAGAATTAGGTTACTGCTCATAGAAATTTTCATGAAACTTCTTAGTTCTTGAAGTGTTTGCAGACGCACACAGGTACCTAATCACAAGTCCAGCTTTGCAAAGTTCTAGGAACCCTTTGGCTGCAATTCAGACTTACTGGTAGGAACAATAAAGAAGGAAAGGAAGATAGGCTATAAGGAGAGACAACTGGGCCCCAGAAAGAAATTGCCGAGAGTTGAGGCAGAATTGAAGTGGACACTATGTACAGCTGGGTCTAGCTACTGAGGGAGCAACAATACTTGATTCAGTGGGAGGCTGGGCTCCGACCACTGTTTCTACCAGCCCTACTGGATGATTGACATGCCTTGAAAAGTAGAGGATAATTTTTAAAAATGCATCTCAAGAGGTCTACTCAACTAACACTATGGTAAGACCCTGCTCTCCAAGTGCTGAGACCATCTCTCTACTGACCAAGGAGAGATCACCAAAGGCCCCAAAAGAGAGTTTCAAGGAGGTGAGCAGTGGAGTAGGCAGGGCCTGTGGACAGAGTGCACGACGAGCAAAAAAACTGTAGAGATGTGGGTGGTGACACCAACTGCCTTCCGTGCCCATCTCTCAGGAGGTGAAGTATCCCTCCCTAGGACGAGGCCTTTAGGACATTGGGATATACCCCTAGACATTCTTGAAAATGTTAAAAAAAAAAGGCTTCCTATCCATCAGCAAGGGGAGAAATTGCATCGAGATTTGTCTTTCTTCTAAATAAGAACTACTTGGTATGTTTCCATGGACTAATTAAACCAGAACTTAATCATTGCAGATATGTATATGTGTATGTATATACATAATTTTTGTATCTGTGTACATGTCTATTTGAATCCTCAAAAGAACCCTGCAAAGTAATACCTCTGTTTCACAGGGGGTTCAACCAAACTGAGAGAGGTTCCCTTTTCCAAGTTCACACAGCTAAAAAGCAACAGAGCCAGTCTTAAATCCAGACCTGCTCAATCCCAAAGCTTTTGCTAAGTGGCTAAAGATTTTAAGTCCTTATTTGGAAAAATTTCAAACAAATACAAAAGTAGAATGATTAACCTTTGTGTTCAATTATTTAGATTTAACAATATTCGACCTATGCCCAACATTGTTCCACCCATATTGTTACCCACTAAACTCACCTCTACATTGTTTTGAAGCTAATCCCAGATATCACAGACATTACTTCCATAAATATTTCAGTCTGAATCTCTAAAAGAGAAGGACTGGAAATAATTGACTACCTTCTTTCCTCTTTACACTAAAGTATCCCAAATAAATAAATTTCCCTGGGTCAATAAAGTACCTTTATCTTCCCCAAGAATGCCCCAAATTGGGCCCAAAATTATGGGTTGTTCTTTTTGAGATATTAATCTCGTGAGAGTCCTTTTCTGACCAAAGATCCTCTTATGAATACTGATGTTCACCTTTTTTAAAAAAGTATGTTTTTATTGATTTTTAGAGAGAGAGGAAGGGAGAGGGATAGAGAGAGATAAACATCAATGAGAGAGAAACATCACCAATCGGCTGCCTCCTGCACACCCGCTACTGGGGATCGAGCCTGCAACCTGTGCATGAGCCTTGACCAGGAATTGAACCAGTGATCTCTTGGTTCCTGAGTTGACACTCAACCGCTGAGACACACTGGCTGGGCAATGGAAAGTTGTGTGTTTTTTAATTGATTCTAGAGGAAGGGAGAGGGAGAGAGACACATCAATGTGAGAGAGATGATGTTCACTTTTATCTTACACTGTGCTTTCCGAATAAGAGGCTAAAATATAGCTTCCTCTATGAATGTGGGAGAGGAACAAAAAATAAACCTCAAGTCCTAGCCAGTTTGACTCAGTGGATAGAGTGTTGACCCATGGACTGAAGGGTCTCGGGTTGGAATCCAATCAAGTACACGTACCTCAGCTGCAGGCTCGATTCCCAGCCCAGTCAGGGTGCATGCAGGAGGCAACCAATCGATGTGTCTTTCTCACATCAATGTTTCTCTCTATCTTTTCCCCTCCCTGTCACTCTCTCTAAAAATCAATGGAAAAATATCCTTGGGAGAGGATTATAAAAAAAATATAAAATAAAACAAAATAAACCTCAAGTTCTCAGGAACACCAGTCTAAAAACATGAGTCAGAAAGCAATAGTGTTCACTCACAATATCTTAAATAGACCATGAAGGAAGTACAAAAATAAATAAGTAAATGGGCATTCAATAATTATTAATGGGAAAGCCACTGTTCACCAAATTCATGTAGGAAGCTAGATGCACATTGGTCAATGGCCAAACAAGGGCACTCTCCACCAAGGTAATCTACTACAGAAATAAATAGAAGAAAACAAAGAATTATAAGGGAACCAGAATATAGGTGACAATAGGGGAGAACAAAGAGAGACTGGGGTCTAAAAGAACTTATATTTTCCTGAGTGGGATAGTTGAGAAATGAAGACACCAAGGCCTGAAAGACATGACCTTTTCATAGTTACACAGAAAAAGAACCAGGGAAAAACCTGGTCTCTTGACTTCTGATGCATTATGATGTCTACCTCAAGGAAAACTAGGGATGCTTACTATGGAAATTTTTTGCTTCCACAAGACAGGTTTTGTGGCAGTGTTGGTTTCTGAAATGGGCCTGACAGTCGAATATAATGTGAGAAATGGAGACGTGTAAATGGTTCCGGTAAACAGCATAAACAGGTTTGTGTGATATATTCTGACAAGACACACTACCTGGCTTGCCTGACATGTAGGGACAAACATAGGCAGTGATGAGGAAAGGATGGAAAGTTAGGTTGTGACCAGATAAGACAGGGGCTCAAATGCCAGGTCATGTTGTTTGTTATGGAGGCTCTCAAGAATAACAAAACTTCTATGGTTTGAAGGCAAAGAGTGAAGAAAACACCATGATTTATGGGTCACTGGGATGAACACAGATTATGATTTTATATATTTCATCTCATATTTAATTCTAATTCCTTGTACTTATTATTAATGAGAATGCTTAGGAAAGCATTTTCTAAGGAGGGCTTTCCACTTGTTTGAGAAATGGGCGTTGGGGCACGGTGGGGTGAGAGGCAGGGATTTACTCAAGGGACAGGCATGAGGAAGTGAATTGTGCAGCAAACAGGCTGTGCAGATTTCAGTGGATCAGAAACCTGGAAATGGAATGGTGAGAATTGGTGGTAACAGCTACAACATGCAGCCGACAGCCTCATTCCTGGAGAAGAAATGTCACAGAAGACAACAGGTAAACCTTCAGGGACCTCCCTCCTCCCATCCCCTACAGCATTTGAAATGAGTTTCTATTGTGATCTCTGTTAGCTTCTATTTTTTAATAGATATCAATACCATAGACAAAACAATCCAGACACATATTCTAATGAGAGTGGATTGGGAGGTCCTTTAGATACATAAGCCAGAACACTTCTTAGCCAAAAAACTACTTCCAAGTTATGATTGAAACGCCCAAACTCAATGTTCTAAGAGGGGCAGTGAGAACAGCTTATCCTGTGAAGCTAGACAAATTTGAATTTGAATCCCATGTTTTCTGCTTACTAGTTGAGTAATTTTGGGCAAGTTATTTAACCTCTCTGAACATCACTGTGTCATCTGTAAAAGTAGAGAATACCTACGATCAAGGTTGCAGAGAGGATTAATAACATGATGTGGAAATGCTTTCCTACAAAGTACCTAGTATATAACTGATGTTTGTTTCTTCCTTCTTGGTGAAATCAGTGCCAGATAAAAAGGAAATTACTAATAAACAAACATCCTGTAAGCTTCCCAAATATCCTATATGCTTCCAAGTTCAACTTCCTTTATTAAAACTTTACAACTGTTAATAGAAAAAGATTCATTTCCTTTTTCTTAGCTACTCAGTAGGATGGGTACTAAGGAACACAAAGTGTCAGGCGCAGACACTTAAAAAGAAGAATGAGAACAACTTGTATAACACAATAGTAAAAAGAAAAATAACCCCTTTTTTACAATGAGCAAAATATCTGGGTAGGCATATTTCTAAAGAAGACATACAAATGGTCAACAAGTATATAAAAAGATGATCAATAGCATTTGTCATTCGAGAAATGCATATCAAAACCACAATGAGGGATCACTTTACACCCACTAAGATAGCTATAATCAGAAAAGATAGACAAGTGTTGACAAGGATGTGGGGAAAATGAGAATACTCATACACTGCTGTTGGAAATGTAAAATGATGTAGCTACTTTGGAAATCTGTTTCATAATTCCTCAAAATGTTAAACAGAGTTACCATATGATGCAGCAATTCCACTCCTAGATATATACCCTAAAAGAACTGAGAGCATATGTTTACACAAAAACTTATACACTAATGTTCACAGTAGCATTATTCACAATAGCCAAAAAGTAGAAACAACCCAAATGCCTACCAACTGGTTAATAGGTAAATAAAAGTGGTATATCCATACAGTGAAATATTATTCAGTTAAAGAAAAAGAATAAAATATTTATAAGATAGATGAACCTTGAAACATTATGCTAAGTGAAAGAAGCCAGGCACAACAGGTCACATTGTATTTATATAAGACTAGAGGCCTGGTGCACGGAATTCGTGCACTCAGGGTGGGGGGCGGTGTCTCTCAGTCCAGCCTGTGCCTTCTTGCAGTCTGGGAGCTCTCGGGGGATGTCCAACTGCTGGCTTAGGCCTGCTTCCCACTGCCATGGAGGCGGGAGAGGCTCCCGCCACTGCCGCTGCACTCGTTAGCCATGAGCCTGGCTTCAGGCTGAGCAGTGCGCACCCTGTGGGAGTGCACTGGCCACCAGGGGGCAACTCCTGTATTGAGTGTCTGCCTCCAGGTGGTCAGTGCACGTCATAGTGACCGGTCGTTCCACAGTTTGGTCAATTTGCATGTTACCCTTTTGTTATATAGGATATCCAGAATAGGCAAATCTATAGAGATAGAAGTAGATAAGTGGTTGCCTAAAGGTTAGAGTTTGGGGGAGGGGGAGTAATAGGGATAGACTGCTAATAGGCATAAAGTTTCTTCTTGGGGTGAACTAATGTGTTTAAATTGGTTGCAGTGATGGTTGCACAACTGTGAATATATTGAAATGTATTTAATTGAATAATTTAAATTGATGAATTGTTTGGTATATGAATGAACGTGGATTGTCAGGTCCTGAAATAGAACTGTCAGCTCCATTTGATTGAGAAGCTCATGGAGCTCAGACTGTAGACCAAGGAAGGAGCTCAAGATACATCTTCCTGACCTGGGAGCTTGCCTAAGTGACCTCAGTCCTTTAGTGTTATTCTTTTCTTGGGTGGAGAAGTACTGTTGGCACTTCACTGCAGCAAATATGATATGCTCTGAGTATTGCCCTACTGTATGATTTTTTACAAAGTAGCACTTCAAAGATCTAGCCTTAAGCTCAATTCTTAAAGAGTCAGTCAATGGGACCTGAGACTTCTTATTAGTCATTAGTGGATTTAAGTCCTAAACCAGCCTGCCTCTCAAACAAAAAGTTTAGCACACGTCATTACAAATTTTTGATTATATATTCTTGAGTTTCTACTACAGAGGGGTAGAAAAACCCCAATAAATGAATTTTAATTTCCTGCCCTCCAAGATTGACATTTCTTATGCATTTGAGTTTTGTGGTGTAAGACTCATACTTGCTATAAGAATATCCTTAATACAGTTGACCCTTGAATAACTCAAGGGTTAGGGGAGCCAGCTACCTGCACAGATGAAAATACTCACATAACTTAAGTCATCAGTATTTACAAAAACAACCCCCCCCCCCAAAAAAAAAAACAAAAAGAAAGAAAGAAAAAGGAAAGACTAGCATAGAAAAGGACCTATAGTAGTCCTAAAAGTGAAGTTAAAATATAGTCCAACACTCACTTCCATACTTAGGTCATCATTCATCCTGATGCAATTAGAAAGATCTGTTCCCGGGTGGGGGCCAATTGTAGGGCCTGGGAACCTGGCAATGGAGAAGTTTATTACTACAGGTGGGAAAATTGCCCATTTCAGCAGATACCAAATTACAGCATAGTTCCCCTGCCCCCCGCCCCAGTTTTACAAAATTCCTAATTGAGCTCTATGGATTCATGGATTTCATAAGGTATAATGAAAGAGAGCTCCAACTGTCATAAGAGAGAGGTTACAAACTACAGAGAATCTAGCCAAAGATGAAAATGAAGAATTTGCAATTCAAAGCCCTGCTTCCTCACCCTTAATTCAGGAGAGAAATTTCAATGGGGTGGATAGCGCCCATAAACTCCACTGCCATTCCTGAGCTCTTCCTAGGGAAGGTCAGTCTGTTCACTGAGAAAGGTAAGCGAGTGCAGATGAGCTTCAGAGGAGGGTGTGTGTGAGGACAGGGATGGGTTCCCAAAGGCTTGAGAACCCTGAGTGCGAAGGAATAAATGTGTGATCAAAACCTAGCTAAGTGAACGTAGCAGTGCATAGTATATTTCCAAACACTGAGAAACATTTTAGGTAGCCTAATTTTTTTGTGTATTACATTTCCAAGTGGATATTATGAAATTCAAAAGAACAAGAAAACTGCACTTCAAGAAAACCACAGAGCCATTTTTGTTTTAAAACTATCAATGTTCAAAAAGTTAGAGTTTATACGAGAAAAATTCCACAATAAAGATGTTATGATCTCAGGATATGAAAACCTAAATGATTAAAAGGTCAGGCAATAGGAACAGGCCACCCAAGAAGAGGAGCGTAGGTATATTTGGTATATTTGGTATATTTTGCTCTTTTAACTTACTTGTGTGTTCTAGTCACATCCAAGGCACCATCCTCTATTTTTCCATATGTGGGGAGCATGGATTTGGTTAGCTATACATGAGAAAGGTGTCAGTGACGGTCTTGGAATTAGTGTAAGACTATCCAGATCCAAGGCAGATCCAAGGCATCTGTAGCAGAACAGAAAAGAATAAAAACGAATTTACTTTTGGTTTAAACTAATATGTGTATTTTCTTTCTCTCTCTTGAGATGGGGCCATTTCTGAAAAAGCAGAAGTCAATTCAATTCTATTAACACTTGAACATAACCCTTCCCTCCCTTGATGTCTCATTATATAGGGTAGAAATGCCAAGTGTTTGTTTGTTTTTCAAAGCAGGGGGGAAAGAGGTGGGGTGGGTTCAGAAAACCCTACTAAGCAACTAGGAGTGTGTGTGTGGGGGGGGGGCGGTTCAAGGATCTGCAGCCAGAGGGCAAAATCCAGACAGCTGTCTGTTTTTGTAAATAAAGTTTTATTGAAACACAGTCACACCCATTCATTCAGTATTGTCCATGGCTGCTTGGGCGTACAACAGCAAAGTTGAGTAGTTGCTGCAGAAACCATATGGCCTGTGAAACCTAAAATATTTACTATGTGGCCCTTTAAAGAAATAGTTTACTATCCCTAAAGAGAAAAGACACTGTGGTGGGAACCTGTCAGAGTAACACACAGTTTTTGTTTGTTTTAATGACTATAGAAAATAGGGGGAAAATCTAGGCTTTGGAGTCAATCACACATTTTTAGTTCAAATACTGGCTCTGTCACATACCCGTTGTGTGATCTTGGATATATAACTAAACCACACTGAGCTTCAGTTTACTTGCATATAAAGTGACACATGAGCTTAGGCTAATTAGTAACTCAATGCTTCTTATCTTTAAAATGAGAATTAAATTAGCATCTACCTCTTAGGTATGTGGTGAGACTTAAATCACTTAATAAATATGTGAAGAGCAGAGAACTGTGCCTGGCACATAGCAGTGCTGCCGTAGTTGTGTCACTGCTACCACTGAGCTAATGTTAGTGAAATCACCTCTAGCACTAATCATTGTCTGACACCAAATGGCCATTCCACTGGTAGTGGCAGTAGTTTTCCTTTCTGTACTTGAGATGATCCACAAATCACTTCTTTTTCATTCCTTCTTAAGTTTATTTTGATAATCATCCTATTTTGTCATTTCCGAACCAGCGATTACCTTTTGCTTTAAACACATCCAGGTGGTGATGAGAGATGTCGCTACTTTGAGCATTTCCTAATCTAAAGCTTTTTTTCTTTAGCCTAACATTGAATAGTAGTCCACAGTTTAACCCACTACCTGCTCCACTCTTAGATTCTACTGTGTCCCAATCCAACTCCTCTTTGTTCAAAATGACTTGTCCAGATTTGACTCTTCTTCAAGCACTTAGGAATTTGCATTCTTCTAGGCTTGCATTCTTCCTCATTCATTGTCCCCAATTGAAATAATTTTTCCACGAGTTTTACTTTTCCAAATGCAACCCATCTTTCAAGGCCTGGTTCAACTCTCATTTCTTTTACGGAGCCTTCTCTGAGCTCAGGTCTATCTCACCAATAATCTGTGAGCTATTTTAGGACTTAATCTCTATTATACATAATATGGGGCCTGGCATAGAGTAGGTGCTGAAACGTAAGTTGATAGAGTAGGTGCTGAAACATAAATTCAGGGATAAATACCCAAATATTCAGCAACTCTTCCTATACAAATAGAATTGTGATTATTTTCCTTTCAAAAATAACCCTACCCCAGCTCTGTCTGATAAGGTCTGGGAGAGGGGCTATCCAGGCTTACCCAGCAGGGGTGTGTACCAGCATGTATGTTTGAAGGTCAGGGGAGTCTTCTGTATTCTTGCTTCTTGACCACGATGTTGTTTATGGCCACACTGCTTCTGAAAAGAAAGTCAAGTAACATTAGCTATCTAAAGTGGTGTAACATAACATTTTATAATCTACTCTCTTCATCTCCAAAGGTAGAAAGAATATAACTGGTCTCAAATAACCCTGCAAGAGAGGTCAGGAAGAAAATTAATGATGCCAAGTAACAAAGCTTTCACGACTTTGATCAAAGAGTATACTCTATGCCAGTGATGGCGAACCTTTTGAGCTCAGCGTGTCAGCATTTTGAAAAACCCTAACTTAACTCTGGTGCCGTGTCACATATAGAAATTTTTTGATATTTGCAACCATAGTAAAGCAAAGACTTATATTTTTGATATTTATTTTATATATTTAAATGCCATTTAACAAAGAAAAATCAACCAAAAAAATGAGTTCGCGTGTCAGAGGTTCGCCATCACTGCTCTATGCATAAAGTATAATTCTTATTAAAAACCACAGTTCCATAACTGAACAGAATGATAACATAATCAATTCTCTTGTCCTTTGATGCCGGGAGCCGGTCCATCCTTGCTGCTTGACACAGTCGCTGCAGAGAAGAAACATCTGCACAGCATGTTTCAAGGGACCTGGCGTATATGGTATACTGTTCTTAATGTTTGCTCCCCTTCTTGGCGCTATGTGTTTTAACCAAGGTCACCTCTCCGAGAAAGGTTGTTTCCCCAGGTAGGGATTTTTCCCTGAAGTTAGGGAGGGAATAAAAGCCCTTAACTAAGTGCCAGGCGGGTAGTTAATCACTTTAAATAAGAACAATCACGCTTAAGCTACATGGTCTTTACTCCCTGGAATGGAGATAAGAAACGCCCTGGCCTTTGTAATAGAAATTGACAGGATTGGAATCGGCTGGTATAAATGTGAATGTGGCAGGACAATAAACATCAGATCCTCATCAGATCCTCATCAGTTCCTAACCAGAACTCCGACCAGAACTTTGGCTGGAGATCCTGGCTAGAGGTCCTGACTAGGCTGCTGATCAACTGAAGGCTGTCTTCGTGTCATTTCTTCTTCGCCGACTCCGTCCACACCTTTGGGGACCCCTGGACCCGCTGGGATTGGACCCCAGCACTTTGAAACAGCTTTGATGGACCTGGGGATTATTATGCTAAGCGAAATAAGTGAGTCAGAGAAAGACAAATATCACGTGATCTCACTCATATTAACAAAAAGGTCCAGAGATGTGGAAGCATGCAACAGATTGACAGATCTCAGAGGGAAGGATGGGGGGAAGAGATTAACCAAAAAATTTATATGCATAGCCCAGGGACACGGACAGTAGTACAGTGAAGGCCTGGGATAGGTGGGAGCCAGGCAGAGGGGCCAAAGCAGGGGAAAATGGGGAACACCTATAATACCCTCAACAACAGAAATAAAATTTTCAAAATCACAGTTAAATAGTTTAACAGAATGTTAATATCATCAATTCCCAGTAATTGACACTTTCATATAAACAAAGGCTTTGAGGAAAGAGTTATGGGTGAGGGGCAAGCTTAGTTATATAATTCTTCACAATACTACAATAAAAATATTTAAACATCACCTCTTTTTAGGGTCTACCAGGATTGTGTTCATGAACATGCTCAAGAAAATAAATAGGTTTCCATCTACAGTATAGAGTTCTAGGTCTGGACTTAATTTTATATTTTGGCATAGAGTTCATTAATAATGGCACTTATACTGTTTCAAGAAGCTTAAACTTACCAGTTGTTCTTGAAGACGTTGTTGAATTGTATCTGTGCAGGACAAAGGATCATAATGAGGAAATTCCTCGTCTAAACAGCTCTGTAAAGAGAAAATTGTGGAATGTTGTCAAAGACAGAATGTTGAAAAAGAGTCAAAGATACAGAACATATTAGACTTAAGAGAAGATAATGCTACCTGAAGAGGGTGAAAATTACCAGTTCTTTATTGTGTGTTCTGCTTTAAGGGAACAAGTTTGTAATTGTTAACCTCTCGTTGCTATTTTCCCCATTACTAAAGAAATAAAGGCCAAAGGTCAGGAACAGGAAACTGACTGGTCATTGAAATCTTTAGGCAGAGGCCAAAGAAGCTTGTTGGGAGACATACCTCAGAATAGTAAAAATGGTACCAATAAAAATTATATAGCAATAAAATCATGGCCTTAGTCCAAGAGGTAGCTACATACTATCATAGTTACGTTATAATAGAAAACTTTACTGGTGTTCTTAAAATGATTAAAGCATATTTAGATAAGGAGGTTTTTTCCAGTTCAACTTATTGCAGAGGGCTTTTTAGGAACTCTGCCTAGCTTAATCTCCCACATGAATAAAACTTTTTTTTTCCTGCTTAACCAGATGTGCCTATATTATGGCCTGGAAACAGATACATGTGAATATCACCCTTCTCTCCTCCCCCTCCAGTTCCTTATGTTCTTCATTTATGAACGAAAAGAAGAAATTCACCAAGTGTCATAAGGAAAAGAAATACATTAAACTCTCCCATGGATATCTTGAGATATCTAGACAGGAGTCGAAAGGTTAATCCAAACAGGAGAAAAAAGAGGCAGTAACCATCAAAGCCCATTCAAGTGTGTCAGAAAGGAGGTGCCTGAGACTGAAAACTGGCCTTTCCTAATGGATAATGAATTCTGAAATGCCTCCTCTTTGAAAAATGTAATGTCTCCAACAAGCTATTCATTAATATGAGCTCTTCCCTCTTGTTTTGCTAACCATTTTCAGTGCATAAGACGACAAAGTCCACCATTTTCTTCTAAGTTGGTTAGTTAAGTTTATGATGAAAATTACTGCCCATTATAAATTAGCTTTGGAACCTTACACAGTTTGGACATCATCCCCACACTAAACACATATTGCAGAGGTTTGTTTGTTTTTGTTTGTTTTACCTGAAACAGCAAGCCATGGAGCTGTCCTTGGATTAACTTCTTTCTTAGTGACTTGATTGTTGCTGTAAAGAGAATTCATAACCAGCTTAATATTTCATTTTCCCTTAATTCATTTCATAAACCTTTAACAGCTTTAAACTGGGGGCCGGAGGAAAGGCGAGAGAAAACTAGGACTTCTGAGAGTGGCATTCCCAACTGGCCACTTGTGAAAACAAAGCAACAGGAGAACAAGGCAGGTGGGAGCAGCAAAACCATTACCACTCTTAGGTATTTAAACTTGAACTTGATAGATGCAAGTGAATTGTCTTCTAGATGTGAGTCTTAGATTATTCAATCTTAAATTGGGAATACACCTTAGAGGTCATTCAGTCCAACCCTACCAATATGGACATCCTCTACAATAAGCCTGCATGTGAGCTGTAAGGATGGGAGCCCTAGAAGTAAGGCCTAGAATCCCAGAGTCCTACAAGCAGGTCTGAGATCATGCGAGCACTGATGCCCAGAGGACTGAAGTGATAACTGGTTTATTCTTGGAACTGAGATCAGACTCACAGTTCGGTGCTGAATTCACTGTACTCTTCTGTGAAATTAAAAATATGTGTCGGCTTAACTAAAATCTGCTTCCCAATAACTTCCAAATTCTCATCTCCAGAATAATGGAAATGGGAAAAAATACTATTTAACTCTTTGAACTACATAGTAACATATTACTTACATGTTACTCCACACTCTTTGGAGATATAGCCAAGAACCAGAAAACAGGCCCAATGCTTTTGAACAACCAAAATAGATGTTGATATCCATGCCTTTTCTTCATGTGGGAATGCCTCGTACTTCCACTCGGAAAGTGGGCTCTGAATTTATATATAATTCTCACAAGCTGACTGTGTTCTCAGCCCACAGATGATTAAAAACAAAAATTAAACGAGGGTAGGAAGCTCTGCTAGATGGAGGACTATTAATAGCTGCCACTATTTTTTTTTTCATCACTAACAGCCAAGAAAATTAACAGCAGCTACTCTGGTGTCCAAAACACATCTTAAACTAAATAAAAAATGTTTGATATTGCCTGAAGATATTTGGAGCCATGAAAACAATGCTAATATATATAAAAATAAATACATAATCTAATTTAAATTATTTTCAGAAAAAAAGCCTTTAAAATTTTTAATTATGTGGAAATTTACCCACGTAAAATTCTATTTTGTAAGAGTATTTTAAAAAAATAACTAATTTCTCAACTAAGCTTGAGATAGTGATACTAGCCCCACTAAGAAGGAAGTATATATTTTTAAAACTATCTCTATATATAAAAGACTAAGTGTCTGTCCTTCCCTCCGACCAGTAGCTATGATGAGCACTGACCACCAGCGGGCAGATGCTCAATGCAGGTGCTGACATGACACGCGCTGGCCATTTAAAAATAAACAGGACCACGGGCCTGGAGCCACAAATCAACATTTGGCTTCCGCCAAGTGGGACACAGGCCCTGTCACCACTCTGGAGTGACACCCCACCAATTGCAGCCAATGTTGCTGAGACCCATGGTGCAAAGTGTGGCCCACAGCCCAGCCCAGCCCAGCCCAGAACAATCGCTGTGGGCACCAGGTAATGACATCATGTAGCAATGCCCAGCTTCCTCTCCCTAGTGACTAGCCTCCTTGGAGTTTCTTCAGCCCAGGAGCCCAACTTACTTTATAACCAGATGCAAGCATTTTATAGTTCAACCAAATGTTTGTGAAGCATTTTCCCATGCCTTATCTCATTTGATCCTCACAGAAGTCCTGGAGTAGGTAGATAGGAGACTCAGTAGAATCCTATTTTCTTTTCATAAGCAAGACAAGGGAGATTTAGAAAGTTTAGAAACTTGACCCGACTGAAAAGAAGTAAGAAATGGTGGAGCTTGAAAATGATTTCAGGTTTTCTCACTGCGCAGAATATAGTCAAACACTGCTGCAGTTAAATATTTTACCCTTTTTTCTCCCTGCGTGATCTACAACAGTAATTTGCTTCATGTTGATATTTATTGCTGTGTTGCTGACAATTACCTAAAAGAGAAGTTGGGGTGCTTCACTGGGCTGGAAAAAGTTTAGCTAAATCAGAAAGCAGGTCTAATTAAGTAAGTCTATCTACATATATAAAAGGCTAAGTTGACTCATGCAAGCACGATATATATAAAGCTCTTGCTGGCGCCAATCACACGCGTGTGTTTCGATCTGTCATTGTTGATTGTGAATTTGATTGACACTTCTATTATAGAGAAAGGGCGAATAGCGGTATTAAAATATTTCTTCTAATTACTTTCCTTTCAATGTGCACGAATCCATGCACTGGGACATTCGTTTCTAACATATTTGAGTAATTTAAACTTGAAAAAAATTCTTAATACTTAGAACTTTAATAAATATTCAATTTTTTTAAATTCTCTGCATCAACTATATTAAGAAATAAGGTCCCATCCTCTTCTTGACCTACATCTAAGCAACAGCAACCAAAGCTTTCAAAAGCGGCCAGGAACATTATGTTTCTGAGGGTTGTATATCTCCAAAACACTGTCTTTGAATTTCCAAATTTAACTTGTGTTTCAGAAGAAATAACAAGTTAGTATAAGACTGTCTAAATTGCCCATCTGCCTTCCTACGAGGCAATCTTGGGTTTTAGAAACAGTCCGTCTCCAAACATTCAAATTGTAAACCTTATTTCAACAGATGCTTTGTGCAATGTGTAGCAACTATTTCCATATGTTTCACAAGGCAAAACAAGCTGGTTTATGACCCTAATTTGCATTCACCTTTGCATTCTCCTTCATGTATCTGGAGCTGGACCTGCCATGTCTCTAGGACATTTAGGCTTCGCATGGAAGCAGGAAAAAAATGGGCACTGCATCCCCTGCTGTTGCCATCTGTGATGTAGGCTGGGAGCAGGTGTCTTGGATACATTGCCTTTGGAAGAAGCTGAGATAAAACAGTTTTCTAAATGACTGTGCAATGAGGCTTTCAGGCAAAGGCCTGCAATTAATTGACTGTTGAAAATCAAAACCATAATATTAGAGCTGAAATAATTTTAGCTATCAATTATGGTTGACTTTTAGGGAATAAGGACTTTTATAACAATATATGTTATGTCATGTTCAATAAAATTGTGCATTAAAAATACCAGGGTTCATTGAAAACTACAATGATTTACAAGACATATATCTGTCAACGGACTTATATAATTTATGTAAAAAAAATCCTGCAACTGCAACACAATAACAAAAGGACAAATGTACTAATTTGAAAATGGGCAATGCCCAGCTGGTGTTGCTCAGTGGTTTAGTGTCGATCCATGCACGAAAGAGGTCACCGGTTCTATTCCCAGTCAGGGCACATGCCTAGGTTGCAGGCTCCATCCCCAGTAGGGGGTGTGCAGGAGGCCGCCGATCAATGGTTCTCTCTCATCATTGATGTTTCTATCTCTCTCCCTCTCCCTTCCTCTCTGCAATCAATAAAAATATATTTTTAAAAACACATATGTCCACACAAAGACCCATTCATGAATATTCATAGCATCTTTCTCTATAACAACTCAAAACTGCATATAATTTAGATGTCCACTAGGAAAAAAAAATAACCAAATTATGGGATGTTCCTACAGAGACATACAACTAAGCCATGAAAAGGGCATACCGCTGGTAAACACAACACGGATAAATACTATGCTGAGGGAAAGCAGGCAGGCACATACGCAGTGCATACTGTATAACTCACTTCCAGAATCGGCTGAACTAACCCGTCAGTGACAGAGATCAGATCGGTGGTTGCTCCTTGTGGTGGTGATGGCGGAAAGGGGGAGTGACCGGCAAGGGCACAGGAGAGCTCTCTGGGGCTATAGAAATTCTGTGTTTCCCTGCGCATTTGTCAAACTGGTTGAACAATAAAGTTAAGATCTGAACTTTTTGTGGTATGGTCATTATTCACCCATAAAAAATAACTTTAAAACTTTAACAAGAACAGAAATAGCAAGGTTGATGAGTTAGCATTAGGTAGAAACCAGAGCACTAACACACATAGTTATTGAGTTATTAGTACCTAGGAAGGTAACTTGGATCACTGAGACATGCATGTGAAAATGGCCAAAGGCTGCCTCGCAGGATACCAGATACTGTTGACCCTTGAAATGGCCTGGTGCTGGCGGGGTGCCAATGAAATGCTGGTGGCAGTGGGTCTCTGAGGCAGGGCGGTCACAAAAGTGAGTGCAGGAGGTGGTACAGTCGGCCATAAGCCAGAGCCCCGCAAGGCAGGGGCAGCGCTTCTCCGGGGAGCGAGGCCCAGGAGCAGACACTTGTTTTTAATTTTCTTAAAAGACGGCAGAAAGGGCTCCTGCTGCCTGTCAGCAGCCAAGGGAGGTTATAGTTCTATTCCTTCCAACCAGATCTTATCCCCAGGAAAATCAAAAATAAAACAATCTAACGCCCATAGTAAACTAACATGCCCTTACCCATCTGCCAATCATGATGAGGCAATTAATGTGACAGGAATATGCCCTAGCAGAACAGACGGCACCAAGTATGACCAAGCACTAGTTACTGTTTTGCATTTGTTATGTTACTTATAAATGAGCGACTGCTGCATTTTCTGGAAGAGGATACTGAGGCTCCAATAGGTAAAGTGATTTGCCCAACTCTCTCCAGTTTCTCCTTTGCAGGAATCAGAACACAGGTTTAACTTCAAATCCCATGCTCTTAATCATCAAGCTATACTGCCTCCTAGGTTACTTCATCCATACCAGCACCCTTCATTGGAGAAAATTTAGGCCCCCATCCCATTAGAGGTGTTGAGAGATCTATACCTGACTTTGGTTTTCTCCTTGGCTCACATTTCAACACCTACCCTAAAGTGTCTCCATCACCTGAATGCCCCTTTCTTGTCTCATTTCCCTCTTGTGTACTGACTGCTGAGGACATGGGGCTCTCACCTTGCATCCATCCGCAAAGTTGTAAGGCTGTTGTCTGTCCCTTATCTCATGACCTCCATGCTAAGAATAGCAAGCTAGAAGAGTTTCCAGTGAGATCATCTAGATGAAAGCCTTCTCTAAACTATACAGTTCATACATAGACATTGTTCCAAAAAGGAGTTATGATAAACAGAACCTTCTCAGGCTCTCCCCCCAATGAAATGTTCTTGGTTTATAAAGGTAATTCCCTCATTGTCTATTAAATGAGTGACTCAATGAAAATTTCATGTCAGATAGGGAAGAAAAAAAGGATGAATAGTAAAGGGGTTATGGTTTAGATGAGATCAATTAGTGTATGTTTCATGTATATTAGATTCACCCTAGTATGTTGAGTGCACACCCTAGATCTAAGATGTTTTTATTCCCTTTTTAAAGTAAACATCAATTTACTCATCCAGTATTGCCTTTGTAACAAGATACTTAGGTACACACAAAGGCAAGAAGCAGCAGAAAACATACAAGTAACCGTTCAAGAAATGTAGCCGTTCTAATGGCACCGCTCATGGAGGCAAGCACGCATGCGGGTTATGTCTCAAATCAATCCAGTCCTGGTGGCACATTGAAAAGTTGAACAATATTCTCCATTAAGCACTAAATTCTGAATTTCTAGTCAAATGGCATAAACAGCTTCCTAGTTCCAGTTTGTGACCACTGTCATTGACCTGAGCAGATGAACAAAACAACTGCATCCCACACCATTTGCTAGCGAGCCCTTCTTAGATGGAACAGAAAGTAGTTGCTTTACATACTTAATGACTTTATTAAGCTAACTGGAAAGTTTCAGAAGAACCAATGGATTTCAATATTTGTATTTTCTGACCCAGAATTCAAATGTTGACTCAGAACTCAAATAGCATGTGGTGGCAGTGGTCATAGGAGGAGGTGCGAGGATGTTTGTGTGATCACCGTCTTACCTCAGTGACATTTAGTCAGCCTGTCTGGAAAGTCTGCTCTATAGAACTTGTCAAAAATATCTGCTACCTATCCCTGACCGGTTTGGCCCAGTAGATAGAGCGTTGGCCTGCAGACTGAAGGGTCCCAGGTTCGATTCCAGTCAAGGGCATGTACCTTGGTTGCGGGCACATCCCCAGTAGGGGGTGTGCAGGAGGCAGCTGGTCAATGTTTCTAATGCTCTATCCCTCTCGCTACCTCTCTGTAAAAAAAAAAAAATCAATAAAAATATGTTTTTAAAAAAATATCTGCTACCTACATTTCTCTCTTCTTGCAAAGGTTGATTTTTTAAGAGAATTATTAGGAAGATCTTCAGAAACAAATGGTTGTAAGAGTATAATCTTGACACATTTGCCTTCTTTATGTAGCAAAAAATACCATTAAGTAGAGGAGTTCCTAAAGCCAAGCAGGTTGTGAGCACCTAGGGACAGAAAGGAGTCATCCACCCTACTTTATCCACCCAAAAGAAAATGCATGCATTCAACCCTGAGCAGTTGGGTTGAATATTTTAATAATTTTAATATTTTTTGGACCAATTATCTCCTGAGGATAAAATGGGAAGACAGTAGCAAGTTCATAATATCAGAAATGTATATTTTGAGATAAGTTACAAAAGTTGACTTCAAAGAAGAAATCATGGGGGTTTGGGAGAAGTGATAAATTCTTAGTTTTATAAAATATGGGGGGGGGGTGTATAGTATTGATTTAATCAAAAGATAAATATAACTGCACCAAAAGATTAGTCCTCTTAGCATAGTGTCCAAAGCAAACACACCATAAACCAAATTTGGTTATTATTCATGCCTCAACCTGAACACTTCTAGTCCTAAAGGGACCTTCTCTGAGGCTCTCTGGGCAGTATTAAAATAACACACAGATTGTGTCATTCAAAGCAAGCCTTACATTGTGTGACAGAGTGAAACAACGTAACCCAATACTTAGAGTTACTAAAAGCTAGCAAGTTTAAGAAGAAGAATAAAATGTTGCATAACCACTGCTACTTTAAAACTAGCCAGTTCCTTTAAACTCTTAGAGAGCCTTCTCAGATAACAATAGAGAGGGTACAAGAAATCCAAAATAAACACATCGAGAAGTTCCATCTCTAGCTTGCCTTAAGCTTATAGTTTATTGTTTATTATCCACACCAACAGCTTCCTATAAAAAGAACATTTATACTTAGAACAAGAAGCTGGCTGAACAAAGTCAGTTGTCTGATTAATGGTCAAATAAATAAGCTTTATATGTTTATGGTGTTGTTGTTGTTGTTTTTTTACATTTTTAGAATAAAATAAACTTATACATAATCTGACATCTGTAATTTGACAGTTGTCTTCTCACCTAAACCTTAGTAAACACTTACCCACTTTTAGGTAATGTAGAAAAACGAAAAAAAAAATTCTAACTTGTAAAGCAAAAATATATATGTAAAGAACACATATTTAATATTTTGACACACATTAAATTCATAAGCATTTTGTCCAACCCTAAAATAACCGATTAAAAGAAAACAGGGAGGAAGGGTCTTTTCTACCACAAGATGGGTCCAAACTAGCTAATAAAATCAGGGCAGAATCCACAAACAATTTGCAGGCTCAAATAGCCCAGATGAACAAGATTTTTCCCCCTTGTTTACTGTTTCAGATATTGAGACGTTTTATTTAATTTTTAAAGCATTAACAGTCTCAGACAAGTTTAGCAACCGAAAGGAAAGCCAGTGGTTAAAGCAATCTACCTAGCTACTAGGCAAATGCCTCTGAACGCCCACAGTATGCCTTCTGGAACCATTTCATTGTCATAACTGTCTCACTAATACAGCAGCTGTAATCTCTACAAATGGCTGCAGTCCTTTCACCCCACCTCAGAGGGGACGAAACCGGGCCGTAACAAATATCTGCTACTCACTTTTCAGTTTCCTTGTCTTCTGCTCGAGGGCCTGGCAAGTGTTCACTAACTCGGTATTTATAGCCTGGAGACTCAGTTGTTCTGAAAGTGCTTCCTCTGATTGATGCAGCAACGACTTCGCCTTTTCCCTGGCAGAGTGGGCTGTGCCCTCTCGGTCCTCAACCTGGAGACATACAGTTAATACTGGATTTTCACAGTGTGTCCCGGAAAGAAAGCCATTGAGCGCACACTCTTATGCACAGGAAACTGCAAATGTGCTTTTGTTCTCAGGGAAGTGATAAGCCTCCACTGAACTTCTGCAATTCTGTGCTTGCATGGGCTTCGTGTGCCCCAGCTCTATCCACAGCCTTAACAGTCCTGATATGTCAAGTTGCCTCTTTCTGCAGAGCTGCCTCCTTTCGCAGCAGACTGTTGACACCGCCTCTTTACAACGCCCCCTTTACTTCCTCCGCACACTGCTGGTCTCCAGGGACTGAACTTCACAGTTCCTCTTTGGGTTTTTTTTTCTTTCTTTCTTTCTTTCTGTTGTTGTTCCTTCTCCATTTTTATCTCATGGTTTTAAGGACATCTGAGGAGGCTTCCCCTAAATAGAATATAGTCAAAGGCCGCCCTACCTGCTCCTCTGCATCCTCTAGCCGTTGACTGGCTTCTTGGACCTTCTTCCTGAGGATGGCTTCCTGGTTGACAGCATCTTCTTGCAGTTGTTTAATGGCTTCTAGTTGTTTCTGCCTGGAGTTAAAAAAAAAAAAAAAGTCCAAACCACAAGCTGTCAGTGACATTTCAACTAAGAGTCACCCCTGGGAAGTTGTGACAAATTCAGACTTCATACATTTCCTCAGAGATCAGAGGAAAGAGTGAAAGTGTTTACTTCATACAAGTGCTTCTCCAATATAGAATTTAAATTAAAGCCATCGTCTTGATCACTTAGCCTGATGTCCTCACTTTACAGATCAGGACGTGTAGTTTCCTATTTTACAGCAGAATATTCAGTTCCCCACAGGCTGCATTCATAGCACTTTGCATCGGTGGCCAACTGCTTGCAGTGGTTCTCAACCTTCTGGCCCTTTAAATACAGTTCCTCATGTTGTGACCCAACCATAAAATTATTTTCGTTGCTACTTCATAACTGTAATGTTGCTACTGTTATGAATCGTAATGTAAATATCTGATATGCAGGATGGTCTTAGGCGACCCCTGTGAAAGGGTCGTTCGACCGCCAAAGGGGTCGCGACCCACAGGTTGAGAACCGCTGGCTTAGAGGATGGAGCTACAAGGAGGTTAGAGTAGCAGGTGCAATATTGACACAGCACAGCTAGCTTTTGCAGGAAACAAAAAAAAAGAATGAGTGAGGGAGGAAAAAGAGAAGAAATAGAAACTTTATTTCATGACCGTAGCCTTTCTCCTTAAAAGTTGCCAATCATGGTAGAAATGTGTGCCATGAGGACAGGAAGGGCACTCCCAAGCTCACATGAAAGCCAGCTGTTAGTATTTCCCCTGCAGTCTTTTCTTTCTGAAGACCTTCCCCTCCCTTTCTTCCTCACCCCAATCTCTTAGTGTTGCTATGTCACCTCTCTTTCGGATCTGACCTTAATTCTCAAAATACGTCAAAATGCACCTACTCTGATAACAGAGGAGATTATTTGAAGTATGCTATGTATCAATATATCAGTGACTATCTGGAAACAACTTCACCTGAATAAGGATCTTAGCTCAAAGGGATGACAAACTTTGGGAGTTTCAAAGCAGGGAGGGAAACATTGTCAAGTTTAGGCCGTCTGTGTGCCTCTTCAAATGTTAACACACAGAATCCCATTGTGCGTTGTCATAAATCCTGCCCTGATTACAAAAAGGACCACACAAAAGACAAGGATGGGTAAGAATGCTTTACCATTATAGTAAACCAGCAAACAAAACCCTAAACAAATTAAAACCATCTGAACACATATTCTACTAAGATTGTATAATAGCTTATAGTCAGTTTTCTTTTCTTAAATCATGGTGAGAACATTTAACATGAGATTTACCCTCCTAACACAGTTTTAAATATATAACACAGAGTTAAACTATATGCACAATGTTATACAGCAGATCCCTACAACTTTCTCATCCTATGTAACTAAAACTATACCCATTGAAGAATTGCAACTCCCATTTCTTCATCCCCTAACCCCTGGAAACCACCATTCTACTCTCTGCTTCTATTGGTTTGATAATTTTTTTTATATTTTATTGATTTATTACAGAGAGGAAGGGAGTGGGATAGAGAGTTAGAAACATCGATGAGAGAGAAACATCGATCAGCTGCCTCCTGCACACCCCCTACTGGGGATGTGCCCGCAACCAAGGTACATGCCTTTGACTGGAATCGAACCTGGGACCCTTGAGTCCGCAGGCCGACGCTCTATCCACTGAGCCAAACCAGTCAGGGCTGGTTTGATAATTTTTAACACCTCATTTAAGTGTAATCATGCAGTTTGTCCTTGTGTAACTGATTTATTTCACTTGGCAAAAGGTCCTCAAGATTCATCCATGTTGTCGCATGTGGCAAAATGTCCTTCTTTTTTAAGGTTGAATATTATTTCTATACTGCATTACTTCATTCATTCATCCACTGATGAACATTTAGGCTGTTTTCACATCTTATTCTGGATAATGCCGCAATGAACAAGAGTGTGCAAGTATCTCTTCGAGATTCTGCTTTGACTGTTTTTGGATATATACCCAGAAGTGTGATTGTTAGATCATATGGTAGTTCTATTTAAATTTTTTGAGGAACCTCTATACTGTTTTCCGTAGCAGTCGCACCATTTTATATTCCCATGAACAGTATACAGAGTTTCAATTTCTCTACATCCTTGTCAACACTTGGTATTTTTTTGGATTTTTTTTAATGGCAGTCTTCCTAACAGGTGTGATTCATTCATCGTTGTAAATGACTCATTGTGGTTTTTATTTGCATCTCCCTGATGATCGGAGATTTTGAGCATTTTTTTCATATACCTGTTGACCAATTGTGTATCTTTTTTGTTTTTGTTTTTTTGAAAAATGGCTATTTAAGTACTCTGATAATTTTTTCCCCCAACTACACATTTTTTTATTCCCATCCCCCAGCCCCCATTTTGGCAATGATCAGCTTATTCTCCATATCTATGGTTCTGTTTGTATTTTGTTTTATTCATTTCTTGTTTTGTTTTTATAGATTCCACTTATAAGTGAAATCATATAATATTTGTCTTTCTTTGACTTATTTAACTTAGCATAATACCCTGTAAATCCATCCACATTGTCAATAATGGCAAGGATATTCATATATAAAATAATATTACTATGTATATTCAAATATTATATATATATATATATATATATATATATATATATATATATATCACCTCTTCTTTATCCATTCATCTATTGATTGACATCCATGTTCCTTCCATATCTTAGCTAATACTAGTAATGCTGCAATGAACATAGGGGTAAATATATCTTTTTGAATTCGTGTGTTTTTTGTGCATGTATTTTTGTTTTTAATAAATACCCAGAAGTGGAATTGCTGGATCATAAGGCAGCACCCCTTTTAATTTTTTGAGGAATCTCCATAGTATTTCCTATAGTGGCTACACTAATTTACAATCCCACCAATAGTGCACAAGGGTCCCCTTTTCTCCACATTCTCTCCAGCACCTGTTCTTTGTTGATTTATTGATGATTGCCAATCTGACAGATGTGAGGTGATATCTCATTGTGGTTTTAACTTGTATCTCTCAAATGATTAGTGACATTGAGCACCTTTTCATATGTCTATCGGCTATGTCCTCTTTGAAGAAAGTCTATTCAGGTCCTCTGCCAATTTTCAAACTCGGCTATTTGGTGTTTTTGTTTGTTTGTTATTGAATTGTAGAAGTTCCTCATGTATTTTGAATATTAACCCCTTATCAGATATATGGTTTGGAATATTTCCTCTCATTCCATAGGTTACCTTTTCACTCTGTGAATTCCTTTGCTGTGAAGAAGCTTTTTTAGTCTGATATAGATCGACTTGTCTATTTTTTTCTGTTGTTGCCTGTGCTTTTTGGTGTCCTATCCAAGAAATCATTGCCAAGAACAATGTCATGAAGCTTCCCCCCGCCCAAGATTTTCTTCTAGGAGTTTTACAGTTTTAGGCTTTATGTTTAAGTCTTCACTCCATTTTGAGTTGATTTTTATAGATGGTATATAATAAGGGATCAAATTCATTCTTTAGCATGTGGATATCCAATTTTGCCAACACCATTTGTTGAAAAGACTATTGTTTTTCATTGTGTATACTTGGCACACTAGTCAGAGATCAGGTGACCAAATAAGCATGGATTGCTTCATTATCTTCTCTTGGTCTCTATGCCTGTCTTTAGACCAGTACCATACTGTTTGGATTACTGTAGTTTTATGATATATTTTGAAACCAGGAAGTGTGATACTTTCAGATTTGTTTTTTCTCAAGATTGTTTTGACTATTTCAGGTGCTTTGTGGTTCCATATGAACATTAGGATTGTTTTCCTCTATTACTGTAAAAAATGCCATTAGGATTGCCCTAACTGGTTTGGCTCAGTGGATAGAGTGTTGGCCGATGGACTGAAGGGTCTCGGGTTTGATTCCAGTCAAGGGCATGTACCTTGGTTGTGGGCTCTCATTGATATTTCTAACTCTCTATCCCTCTACTGCTCCCTCCCTCTCTGTTAAAAAAAAATCAATAAAATATATATGTTTTAAAATGCCATTAGGATTTTGATAGGGATTACATTAAATATGTAGGTTGCTTTGGATAGTATGAATATTTTAACATTATTAAGTCTTCCAATCCATGAACATATGATGTATTTCCATTTATTTACATTTTGATTTCTTTCAGCAATGTTTTGTAGTTTTCAGTATACAAGTCTTTACCTCATTTGTTAAGTTTATTCCTAAGTATTTTATTTATTTAGATGCTATATTAAATGGGATTGTTTTTTCAGGTTTCTTTTCAGCTATTTTATTAATAGTTTTATAGAAATGTAACTGATTTTTGTATGTTCATTTTGTATGATATAAAATTAAATTTGTTTATTAGTTTTAACAGTTTTTTTGGAGTCTTTTGGGTTTTCTATATGTAAAACCATGTTATCTTCAAACAGAGATGGCTTTACTTCTTCCTTTCCAATGTGGATGCCTTTGTCTTGTCTAGTTGCTCTAGTAACATGTTGCATGGAAGAGGTGAGAGTGGGCATGCCTGCCTGCCTGCCTTATATCTGAACTTAGAGGAAAAGCTTTCGGTTTTTCATCATTGAGTATGATGTTAGCTGTGGGTTTTTCATAGATAGCCTTTATAATGTTGAGGTAGTTTCCTTCTATTTCTAGTTTTTTGAATATGTAGTTTTATTATGAAAGAGTGTTGAATCTTGTTAAGTGGTGTTTTTTTTTAATCAATTTAGGTGCTCTTGTGATATTTATTCTTCATTCTGTTAATGTGCTGTATCACATTAATTTATTTGTGTATGTTGAGTCATTCTTGCATCAAAGGGATAAATTTCACTTGATCGTGATATATAATCATCTTTTTAATGTGCTGTTGAAATTGGTTTGCCAGTATTTTGTTGAGGATTTTTACATGTATATTCATCAGGGATATTGGTCTGTAGTGGTGTGTGTGTGTGTGTGTGTGTGTATGTGTGTGTGTGTACAGTGTTTTTGGTGTCAGGATAATACTGGCCTCATAAAATAAATCGGTAAGTTGTCCCTCCTCTTCAATTTTTTGAAAGAGCTTCAAAAGTTTGCGTTAATCTTCTTTAAATGTTTAATAGATTCACCAGTGAAGACACCTGGTCCTGGGCTTTTCTTTGTTGGGAGGTTTCTGAATATTGTTTTAGCCACTTTACTAGTTATTGGTCTGTTCAGATATTCTGTTTCTTCTTGATTCAGTCTTGGTTAAGTTGTATGTTTCTAGGAACTTATTTATTTCTTCAAGGTTATCCAATTTGTTGGTGTATGATTGTTCATAGTAGTCTTTTATGATAGTTTCCCCTACTATGGCATCAGTTGTAATGTCTCCTCTTCCATTTTAGATTTTACTTATTGGAGTGTTCTCTTTTTCTAAGTCTAGCTAAATATTTGTTAATTTTGTTTATCTTTTTTTTCAAAAACCAACTATTAATTTTATTGATTTTTTAAGATTTTTTTCCTATTTTGTTTACTTCTGTTCTAATTTTTATTATTTCCTTCCTTGTGCTAAATTTAAACTTTGTGTTTTTTTTTCTAGTTCTTTGAGAAATGATCTAAGCTCTCAAGAGTTCACTATCATCTGAATGAAAGCAAAATGACTCTGAGGACCAATAGAAATACATACTTAATAATATTAAATTTTTAATAACTTGTATGTGTATGCATATATAAGATAATACATTTTATGTACTTTATAAGTCATAACAATCTTAGAAATAGCTTTTAAAAATTTGATAGAACCATCTGTTAAAAACATTTAACAGCCGGTCATTATGGCTCAGTGGTTGAGCATCGACCCATGAACCAATAGGTCACTGGTTCTATTCCCAGTCAGGGCACATGCGCGGGTTGCAGGCTTGGTCCCCAGTAGGGGGAGTGCAGGAGGCAGCCAATCAATGGTGTCTCTCATCACTGATGTTTCTAGCTTTTTATCCCTCTTCCTTCCTCTCTCCCCTAAAATCAGTAAAAACATTAAAAAAAGAATTGTTTATAGCATTAAAAAAATTTAACAGCTGTTGAACCACTGAAGATTTTTCTTTTATTGAGATTATTATCACAGTAAGAGGTAAATATTAGCTTTCAGTGTGTATTTTTAAATTCAGCAACTCTCCTTGCTAACATGTTAACGCTACATCTTGATTACTACTCCTGCCAAGTCTGAGTCTCCCCCAGACTTTGGCATCCAAAATAGATTTCAGTTTCAGACCACAAACCTCTAAGTCAAGGGTGCCTCTTCTCTTTCTTGCTTTCCCACAACTAATTCACTAGCATGTCAGATATGATCCATCCTCAAAACATAGTTTGAATCCAACCATTTCTTACCACTTTTACAGCAATCACCCGGGCTCATGTTACATCTCTCACCTGGACTACTGCAATAGTTCTTAACTCAATGTTTTTGTCTTGCTTTTTTACCATGACCCAGTAAATATAGTTTATATTTCAAGCAATTACACGTACACACACACAGTCACAGCTGAAACAAAAATGTTATGAAACATTACTTACTCCTACTATATGTAATACACTCTGACATTTCATATATATATTTTTTAATGGGTCATAATCCAGTAAATTGATTTCAGGATCTCTAACTGGCAATCTATTATTGAAAAAGCTCGTCTCACTAGTCCACTGCTTTAAACCTTGCCCTCTATAGATAATTTTCTACCCAGCAGCCAGAATAATCTTTCAAAACTTTTCTGCTTATAACCCTATGATGGCTTCCCATCCACTCAGAATAAAATCCCCACTCCTAAATGTGAACTGAAAGGCTGTGGACCCGACCCCTGACGGTCTCTCTGGCCTCATCTCCACCGCTGCTCAGAACTCACTCCGCCCCAGTCATGCTGGCCTCTCACCGATGCTCAAACATACCAATCTCATTACAACCACAAGGCCTTTGCACTAGTTAGTTCCTCTGCCTCAAACTCTGTGAGATCATTACATAGCTCACTCTCTCATTTCACTCAGCTATCCACTCAATTGATCACTCCTCAGACAGGGTTTTCCTGGCCATTTTTCTAAAATTAGTTTCTCCTGACCCTGTCATTCTTGGTCTTCGTATCCTGCTTTAATTTACTTCATATCAATCTGGCATTACAGTATATAATTATATGTTTATCATCGGTGTCCCTCAATAGATGTTAGTTTCATGGAGGCAGAGATTTCTGTCTCGTTTCCTATAGTTCCCTAGTACCTATGCAAGAGGGACAGGGCAATGGAGTCAGGCAAAGAGCTGACACTTTGATGTTGTCCAATGATGACATGCCTTTCAAACCAAGCCTTCTGAGGTACTTTTTTTTTTCACTACCTCACCTTGACTGTTGGGTATGTGCTCTGACTGGGAATCGCACCATGACCTCCCAGTTCACAGGCTGACACTCAACCACTGAGCCACACTAGCCGGGCTTGACTCTCAATTCTTTTCCATTCCTCAGCTCTGGAGCCTAGTTATCTTATGTCAGAATGGAAGCCTTCTCCTCATAAGTTTATAGCCTCTGAAAGTTGCCTTTAAAAGATATTTCCTACCTCATCTAAAGAGAATACTCTTAGTCTCACAAATTTCTCCACTCATTTCCTCATGCATAGTTAAAACCCATAGCCAAGTCATTTGGTGTATAGTGTCGATATGATTTTGTCTATTTTAAATTATGTCTAGAAGTCAGGGGCTAAACTTTTCTTACATTTATAACTAGTATTTTTCCCACTGCTAGGTTTCCAGAATATTTTTAATGAACATTATATCAGATTTTAGCAAGTAGATAGTGGGGGATTAATAGTTGCAAGAACATGCGTTTTGAAGCTGGACATATCTAGATCTGATCCCAGTTGTCACTTAATCCTACCTGGATGACCTTGGCACATTATCGAACCACTCTGGAGATAAATACACGTCAAATTCTTAGCACTACATCCAACACAGTAAGCTTCCAACGAATTGCACCTACTATTATTTAACTGGGCTTCTTGTGTGTCTAGTAGATAATACAGAAGATTCATGTATTCAGAGATGACTCTAGTAGTAGAGGCCTCTCTCAAAATAGTTCTTTGTTGCTAAACAGAAGAATTTCAATGCTCCCTTTTGTGGAGACGGTATCTGGGTAAGGAAGCTGCATATCTCCTTTACCCACAGCTTTACCACTAAGGGGAAGTCTCGGCTCGCTGCTTCTTAGGAAAAGCAGAAGATTATTTTCTTGAGAGTTCCTTCTGGTATTATCTCTGGCATCTAGTTTCCTTACTTAGGGGGAAGAAAATAGTTTTTCTCCTGGCTATTTTTTAAAGCAACCTTGGCCTCTAATGACATTTTTTTAACCTTATTAAAATTCAGTATATACCCATGTTCATTCATTCCTTTGAAAAGCACTTCTTAAGGGAACACTTAGTATGGTACTAGCAGCTATAGAAACAGAGGTTAACAAAAGATATACTCACTGCCCTTGTGTTTAGTATATGTGCTTTACAAACTACAAATTTCAAGAATTCCCCCATAACCATAAGAATTAAGGTGAGAGAAAGAGTTAGTTGGTAAATTATTTTATATTTAGAGCCCTTTATTCCCCAGACACTTTTCACTTGAGATTTATTTCCTAGTGTCCAATGTGATGCATTGTATCCTAAGGTGGAACACGAAGCCCAATGGGATAGGAGTCAACAGACCCAGCATCAGGTTCTTCCATTAATAGATCTACCTGTGGGTTTTCCATTAACTCTCAGATCTTGATCAATTCACTTTACATCCTTATGCCTCGGTCTTGTGTAAAATGATGAGGTTTTACTAAATGGTCTCTAAGGCCCCTATGGTTAAAAGAATTCTATATTCTGTAATTCCAAATTCCTTCTCTAGAGAAAATAACTCTGATACTGGTTTTCCACAGATTTTAAAGTTCACTATTTGCAATTTTGAATAAATTAGTCAAGTTTACAATATTTCACAATTTGAGACTGTCAGACAAAATGTCTTCCCTGAAAAAGTATCATCTGAAATCAATACATAGAACTTGGGAAAAAATGAACTGAAGGCTATGGCACAATCACAATGGTGTCAAGTTCAGAAAGCATGGGTTTCTTATACATAAATGATCGTCACCTGGAAAGATATTCTTTTCCGAAATAAAAATATTCCAGCCCGAATCTCTTCAAAATCTCTATCAACTTGACAAACTCTTTATCAAGAGATTCTTTGTGGTTTCCCAAGCTCTTCAGCATTAATACGCAAAAATTTAGTTTCTCTTCCATGGTATATTTGAATTCCTACAAGGAAAATCACAAAACAAACTCCACTATTCCAGTGTTAAATATAAACATGACAGAGGCAATATGAAATGCTGTGGCCATTCTCCTTTCAATAGTACTCCCTGTTATTGGACCCTAAAATTCTAATTGAACACATACTAACTCTTAATTGCCCAAAGACTGATTATCCTTTAGGTTGATTATCTCAACTTAACAAGTAGATATTGGGTACTTATCAAGTGCATGAAATTGAATTTCATTTGTCTTTCTTAAGATTGTGGGTTCCTGACCATTTCACCAATCATCACAATTGCTTTAGAATAGCATGGGACAAGGAAGTGCGATAAAATCAGTATCTGTTGATTAGCATTTTCAAGAGCAACTTTTTAAAAAAAGGTTTGGCAAAGGGGTTGAAATTAACATTCCAGAGTTTCCTTCTTGCTTTAGTGTAATTTAGGGGCTGATGAACATTAATAGTTGTCTGGCAATCAAGAAGTAGAGATAATAAGTGATAGATAAATTAAGGAGATTTATATGGTTCTTTCGTAACAAAACTGGAAATGGCTACCTAAGAAGCTCATGGTTTTCCAATGTTCTACAAATATTGGGAATAACAAAACTGTCAGAATCTCAGGAATAAGATTCTTTTGCACGCTAACCATCCTACCAAAGTCAGAGAATTGTAATAAGCCAATGTTAAGTGGCTTGGACTAGTCAATTCTCACAAGAATTCAAATAAAATAAACTCTTTCATTAAGTCATCTTATTTAATCTTTGTTTCTCCAACATATAACACATATCTTCAAACTCACTCACTCACTCTCACCTTTTCCTCACCCTCACCCTCAAAGACTTTATCCTAACCGTCATGCTCATCCTCACCCTCATATGCACATTCATACATCCACCACAGACACTCTACACAGAGCATCAGACTGAGATAGCAGAAGACTTCAATAATGCCTGATATGGTACTGTACATAATGAGTATTACCTGGGTTTCAAAGGTAGAAGGGAAATCAGGAAAATCACAAAATACAGAACACTTACAGTAAGCATGTTCTCCCACTTTTCTTTCACAGTAATGTCTGGACTAGTTACCCACTGGAGAGGACTGTCAATGAGGGCTTCCACTTCAGAACTGTCTTCATGCTGAAAAAGAGTTTCACATCTTCAACTAGGAATTTAGGGAGAAGATGTATACTATTACATAAGAACTAATGTAGACCAAAGTTCTATTATAGAGGTAACTCAGAAAAAGTTCCTTCTCAACTAACACTGCTCAATGACTTGCCTTTACCCCAGGACGTTGCCATGGGTAGATGCTACCTCTCATCAGGCTCTCTATTTATGCTGAATGTGCAGAGATAGAATCATTTTCCAGCAAAACCTATCCATTTTTATCTTCCTCTCAAAGAGAAGGAAACAAGCATTTTTTCAGATTTTTTCATTTGTCAAACTAAATACTACCTACCATACACGCTAGGCACTGTGGAAGGGACTGGAAATATCAACATGAAGATTCTCTGCTTTCTCTGACCATCTAGAGTTTCCAGTCACATATCAAAATGAAGAAAGAGGTGCTAGTCATTAGCTAGAAGGAAATTGCTCAATAGATACCATGTCTTCAGCCCTTTGATAATAAAGATTAACCTGTAGGAAAACTATGCTCAAGCAATCCATATCCAATGGTCAGTTAGTCCTGATTGACTCAGAACTAGAAGATCAACTTCAGGAATTTTGAGAAAAATTTTCTCTTTCATAGTAGGATGATTTGGGGGCTTAACAACACACACATATGCTTGTGCTCAGCAAACAGGTTGCAGGTCAGTTGTCTGCAGACATTCCCAGTCAGTGAAACCCCATGATAGGCGTGTGCTATGTAATACCAGCTTCTGGAGAGTAGCTGTGAATCCCACTCCCTTCTGCTCAAGTTCTCTCAGTGACAGCAGCAGTTCTTGGTCCATCATTGTGTCCAGAGATGACAAGCTGATTAAACTGCACTGCTGCTCAGTTTCAGTGTTCTGGGACAATTACCAAAATGTTCATGACTCTTATCATTTTAATAATGAACATTCATTTTTATTTTATAAAAATAATGCCCAGGGCTCAATGTAAGTGTCCCCATTCTAAATAGTCTTATGGAATCCTTCTATGTCCCCCTAAAAAACATTTTTTTAAAAATATATTTTATTGATTTTTTACAGAGAGGAAGGGAGAGAGATAGAGAGTTAGAAACATCGATGAGAGAGAAACATCGATCAGCTACCTCCTGCACATCTCCCACCGGGGATGTGCCCGCAACCCAGGTACATGCCCTTGACCGGAATCGAACCTGGGACCTTTCAGTCCACAGGCCGACGCTCTATCCACTGAGCCAAACCAGTTTCGACCTAAAAAACATTTTTACATTTTCTCTTTAGTATGACCTTAACTTACCATTTATTTGGTTCTTAAGAAAGTTCCATTTATCCCATGGATAACATTTACACGTGGTGATATAAACTGCTATGGCTCTAATTTTACAAAAATAAGGGAACTTAAAGAAATTCACAGGAAAAAAAATGTTGGGATGGGGTGTTCAATAAATCCTACTAAAAACAGATTGATTTATTCAGTTTCCCTTCCATGTACAGAAGATAATGTCCCACAAAGACTATTCCTTATACTTCTCTCAAAGTCTCTGTCTCTTATCATATGGTTGATATATGACAACAGTACATTTAACTTCCTTCTTGTTGGGAAAAGGTCAGAGGGCTCTTATTTCCAGATTCTAATTAAAAGCAAACTTCTTCATCCTTCTGTGGGGTATACCTCAGAGTCAGGACTTCGCCAGCTGTTGAACCCCGGCTGAGAAGTGTAGAACTTCACAAGCTGACATCCTGACACTGTCACCATCTCAGAGGACTGAGGATGAAACACACTCCTGGGGCAGGTTTGCCATCATTTCACTCAGTCTGGCAGTTTGGCTTGGTTTCAAACCCGCAGTAAAATGATGAGTATTTGAAACAATGTCAGGAAAGCACAGCCCTCGGCAGAATGTCCAAGGCTGCCTGAGAGCATGTCAGATGAAGGCAGCATATGTTGCCCCTGCATCCTTGGCAGAAGAAATTCAAACAGCGTTTGCCCCAAAGACATTCTTCCACCCCTTTCAAGGTCATAGCACAGCTGTCAACAGGAGGACATTCTGACATATCCATTGTCCACAGACATGGAGAGACCATCAAAGTGGTGAAAAGAAAGCAATTTGATAATAAAGCATTTCCTAACATAATAAACACAAAACTGGGAAGTATAAAAGAGTGGAAATATAGCAATGCGGGGAGAGGGAGTCCCAACATTTAATTCCCCAAAAGGCTTTTGATTGTTCCCTACCACGCTGTAAAGAATTGGGTCTACCTAACAAATGGAGATTTTTTAAAAAGTAATAATTCATTTTGCTATTTAAAAATTAGTCAGGCCATATCCGTATTGTCTCAGTGGATAGAGCGTCAGCTTGCGGGCCAAAGGGTCTCAGGTTCGATTCCAGTCAAGAGCACATACCTTGGTTGCAGGCTCCTTCCCAGCCTGGGCCCTGGTCAGGGCTCGTGTAGGAGACAACCAATTGATGTGTTTCTCTCACATCAATGTTTCTCTCTCTGTCTTTCCCTCTCTCTTCCACTCTCCCTAAAAATCAATGGAAAAATATCCACGGTGGAGGATTAACAAAAAAAACAAACAAAAAATTAGCCAGGAGGTGGGGGGTAACAGGGTAGGGGGAAAATGGGAGATAGCTGTAATACTACTAACAATAAACTTTAAAATAAAACTTTATTTGTACTTTAAAAAAACTTTATTTATACTTTAAAATAAATAAAAATTAGCCAAAAACATATAAAATGCTAATTTCTGTTCAGAATGTAATCACCACTGTCAATAAATTGGCTTGGTTCAATGACATCCTAAAGCAAAGAAGCTGCGTGCTGTTTCTGAGAACTCTGTGTATGGCAGACACACTGTGAGGGAAGGGGAAACACTGGAAAGTCGCTCATGGATCTCTACTGCACCTTTAAGACCCCAGGCTGGGGAACATGTATTTAGTTTGTCCTGAGAAAGACAAGAATATAAAGATTTCTGAAATCCAGGTTCACTGAATGCACAGTTCCACAACCCCATGCTTGACAGTTTTCAGCCATAACTTAAAACAGGTCCGTTCTCCCAGGCGGAGACCTTAGACTTGGATTCCAAAAACAGTCAGCAGATTTGCCTCAAAATGTCACAGGTGCTTTTCTGCAAGCTATGGACCTTCACTTCATGGTAAGTTATCCCATGTGGTGATTGTTTTTTAAAGCTTTCCATTGATGATAGTTACCTACCTCTGCAGACTGAGCAAGAATGAGTTCACAGCGTAAAGACTTTTCTCCTTTGGAGACGATACTCTTATGTTCTTCACTAACATTCAATTGGATCCCATTCCTTGAAAAACAAAAAAACAAAAAACCAAGAATAATAATCCCATCTGGTTAGGTTTGACTCCAACATTTTTTTTGTATGCTTTTATTTATTTGAGAGAGAGAGAGAGAGAGAGAGAGAGAGAGAGAGAGAGAGAGAGAAAGAAAGAAAGAAAGAAATCTATCGGCTGCCTCCCACATGTACCCTGATTGGGAACTGAATCTGCAACCTAGGCATGTGCCCTGACTGGGAATCAAACAGGCCACCTTTTGGTGCATGGGACCAACTGAGCTACACCTACCAGGGCCCTAACACTATGTTTTGAGTCAGCAGATTAGGGCTTATTTATGACCAAACAGCCAGTAAGCCTCCACATGTACTTAGGATTGCATAAGGTACTTAGGAATACAGAGACCAGGAGAGTCTCTGCCCAGATTAGTGATGCTAGGTGGTTGCAAACAAGTAGGCCACACTTTTTAAAACATTTTTAATTTTTATTAATTTATTTTTATGAATTGAAACCAATAGTTAAAAATTAGAGCCTCGCTGGTATGGCTCAGTGGTTGAGCACTGATCCATAAACCAGGAGGTTGCAGTTTAACTCCCAGTCAGGGCACATGCTCTGGTTGTGGGCTCGATCCCCAGTGGGGGACATGCAGGAAGCAGCCAACTGATGTGGATGTTTCTTTCATTGATGTTTCTTTCTCTCCCTCTCCCTTCCTCTCTCTCTAAAATCAATAAAAATACATATTTTAAAAATTAGCAGATTTCACGAAAAACCTAGATTTCTGGCTTTTCTTAAAAAAATGAAAGATGTGGCCACACTAGGTGGGTATATTATTATTTTTTTAATATTTTATTGATTTTTTACAGAGAAGAAGGGAGAAGGATAGAGAGTTTAGAAACATTGATGAGATACATTGATCAGCTGCCTCCTGCACACCCCCTACTGGGGATGTGCCCGCAACCAACGTACATGCCCTTGACTGGAATCGAACCTGGGACCCTTCAGTCCGCAGGTCGATGCTCTATCCACCAAGCCAAACCGGTCAGGACATCTTTTTTAAAAATATATATTTTATTGATTTTTTACAGAGAGGAAGGGAGAGGAATAGAGAGTTAGAAACATCGATCAGCTGCCTCCTGCACACCTTCTTCTGGGGATGTGCCTGCAACCAAGGTACATGCCCTTGACCAGAATCAAACCTGGAACCTTTCAGTCCACAGGCTGATGCTCTATCCACTGAGCCAAACCGGTTAGGGCTGGTGCATATATTTTGATGCAACAATTAGCTAGAGCTAAGCAGAGCAGCCCCCTCTGGCCCTTGTTGGGGTAATGCACTTACCTCATCGGTAACTCTCATGATGTAAGTGTGTGCACTCACACCACTAGCTTTACTCTTGTTGTCTGCGGACTCCTGGACTAGATTACACATATTTGACAACAAATGTTTATAATATAAGGTGATGTATGTTAGACAAGAGATAAAAACATGCACTCAAAAGGATTACTTTGATCTCAAGCTAAGAGAAAACCAAGGGAAGGTCATGAGAAACTTGTGAAGGAGTTCTGTTGGAAAAAAAGCAGAGAAAAGAGCACTTACAAAAGTAGAGGAAAAGAATGTGGCACATTCAAGAACTGCAGCTAGCTCAGTAGGCCAATGAGGTAGGGTAGAGGCACGTGAGAGAAGGCATGGGGGTTGCTGTGTACTACTTACATGATGAGTTCCTGTTGCAAGTGCTGTAACTCATGAGCCAGTTTGGTTTTTTCCCCTCGTAAATTCTGGAATCACATACAACATTAGGCTGTACATGCCCCTCCAATGGGGGAATTACCTTTCATTTAACAACCCACCTTGCAAGTTCTGAGATTATTATGGCATACCTCTATAATGCTTCCATATTCTATGATGGTTGACTTAAGTTCTTCTATACTTAAATCCTTCTGAAAAGTAGAAGAGAAAATTAATAGCTAATAAATGCATGAGTCCACCAAATCATGTTTATTAGAATAATTATCAATCTGAGCCACAAAAAATTATAATGCCCAATGATATGAGCTCTTCTATCAATCATATTATTTAAAAACTGAACCAATCTGTGTTTGTGATTAAAGCCACACAAAAAGTATGGGGTAGTGAGGCAGCTGTATCTAACTGGTGATAGTATGCTCTGTGTCTGCCTAGTCCAGTGATGGCGAACCTATGACACGCGTGTCAGAGGTGACACGCAAACTCATTTTTTTGGTTGATTTTTCTTTGTTAAATGGCATTTAAATATATAAAATAAATATCAAAAATATGTCTTTGTTTTACTATGGTTGCAAATATCAAAAAATTTCTATATATGACACAGCACCAGAGTTAAGTTAGGGTTTTTCAAAATGCTGACACGTCAAGCTCAAAAGTTTCGCCATCACTGGTAGTCCAATTGAACCAAACCCTGAAAGGTATATCTTAAGTCCAAGTCAAAATTATATTTGTTATCATTATACATTTAAGAAAAAAATCAGTCTTTAACTGAGAAGGACTAATGAATTATTAAGGAATCCAATTTTATTCAACTCACATATCTCTGTTAAAATCACAGTATTATACTAGAACACCAGAGAGGACAGGCAGTGTCTGGCCTACAGTTATATCCCATGATTAGCATGGTGCCTGGAATGTGCAAATTGCCCCAGCAATGCCTATGAATACCTGGGAGGAGTGCAAAGTAGTGGAAAGATCAGAGGTATGGAGGAAGTGAGCCACCACTACTACCACAATGTCACTGTATGTCAGTATCTGGGTCAATGTCTACAAGCCATCAATGACTTCTTTGAAATGTCAAAACATGAATGGAAAGGAATATAAATATTGCTCTTTCTTTGCCTCCTTATCTTGAAATGTGGAAGTTTACTAACTTAGGGCTGTGTCCTTCGTCCTTCGTATGTCACCATAACCAGAATCTCTGCTCCTTGTTACCAGATAGGCGATGATCACAGGATACAAGGATAAAGAGAATATCTATTTATCATCTATCTATCTGATCAATCAATGAAACCAGGAAGAAAATAACTTAGGGATATTTTTTTCTTCCCCCAAACGAATGACTGCACACACATTTGTGTTGTTACGAATTAAAACTGCATCATTGTATCTAGCCTGATTGACTGCATCATTGACTGATAAATTGGCACACCAATATTGGTTGTGCAGATTAATGAACACCACCAGAATTTAGAGAGGATATGATGAAACTTATACTAGATGGGTAAGTCAGTATTCTTTATTCAACAGAATATTTTTTGAGAAGTTTATAAAGGAAATCTAATATTCTTAATAGAATATTATAATCAGATATTTTAATAGGAGTGAAGGTACACAAATGATCATCTCCTTTCTGATTTGGAGAGAGCTAGCCAATCCCACAGGACTTCAGGGAAGGGACAGACCAACCTTCTGCAAACTTGCATCTTTATTGAGCAAAGTGTTCTCATACATGTGTAACTCCATCTGAAAAGAAACAAAGTTAGTGAAGGCCACTGGGATGTTGCTTTGGTAAAGGACAGTGCCACAAAATCATTTCAATAGGGGAACATGTTTCTGAAACACTTTTAACGTGTATGTGTATTTCACTTTTTAAAGAACTTTCACATAAGCCTCAAAACAATCCTAGAGGCTGGGGTCATCGCTCTCACTTTATAAGTGAGGAAATTGAGGCTCAACACTAGCCAGAGACTTGCCCAATGTCACACACAGTTAGTGACAGAACCAGAGCCTAGAATTTGAGTCTCCAGCTCCAGCCAAGTGCTTTTCCCGCCATTTCATACTTCATATAATAAGAGCACTTAGAGAGTTTTTATTTTTTTGGTGAAAATAAAATTCTAGATGTGACATTAACGAAGACTGCATGGGACATATAGAAAACTCCTCTTTTGAAAATTTAGTTTAAAGATGTTCAAGATTTCCTTTAGCAAGGTGAACAGTAAGGACACATCAGTTTATTCAAACCAAAAGCAAGCTTGTTGCTATAGGCTTCTAAATATAACACAACAGATAGATATGTATAGTGATTGCATTGAAAACCTGAAAAAATAAGCAGCATAGTCAGAAATAGGATCATCATCATAATCATATACTAGTATATTTGATATGTCTTTATAGATCTAAAGGTATTTTCACACAATCATCTCATTCGAGTTTGTGTATTAGGTAGAAAATATACCCATTTAGTAGATGAGAAAATTGAGACTTAAAAAGGTTAACTAGTTCCTTGAGATTACAAAGCTTCTAAATAAAGAACACAGGATTTGAACCCGTGTCTTCTAGCTCTTTCCACTAGATTATGACTAGATTAATTATGCTTTCCAAAGACAGCCATTCCTAGGATAAAATTAATTAATGTCTAAATTATAACTGCTATAATCCTATATAATAAAAGCGTAGTATGAAAATTGTCCCCTCGACCGGGAGTTTGTCTGGGAGTTCGACCAGGGGGCAGGGCCAGCCAGGGGGAAGGGAGGGAGGCCCCAGCCAGCAGCTGGTAGCTGCTAGGGACCCTACCAGTGCACAAATTTCATACACTGGACCTCTAGTATATGTATAAGTGTATACACACATGGAATTTGAATATCTGCTAGGAAACTTGAGACTTCCACATATAGACTTGAAATTTAAGTACATCATCATTTCAAACATGTACTACAATAAAAAAATATTGCTCAAATAAACCATTAGAGGTGACAATAAGCATGACACAAATTCCTGAATTTATTAATAGTTGTCTTCTGTTTCCTGATAAGAATGTATAGGAAATAGAAAAAATATATATACAAAACATAGACTTTTAGATAAAAAATGATTTTTCTCTATATTGCAAGGTATCATTTCTTAATTTAATCAAGTAACGATTTATTTTCCCAGCTCTCCTCATTTCCATGTTAAAAAGGTACAATTGTCCTGGCTGGAGTAGCTCAGTTGTTAGAGCATTGGCCCACACACCAAAAGTTCACAGGCTTGACACCTGGTCAAGGGCATGAACCTAGGTTGCAAGTTTGATCCCTGACCAGACACATGAGAAAGGCAACCAATGGATATGTCTCTCTCACATCAATGTTTCTCTCTCTCTCCCCCACTCCTTTCCAATCTCTCTAAAAAAAATTAATGGGAAAAATATTCTCAGGTGAGGATTAATGGGGGGGAGAGGGGGAAGGTAAAATTGTTGAAATCTTTCCTGATTTAGACCTTTAATTGATCTACCGAGGCTCAGGGTTGGAGGACACCAGGCCCGGTAGATCAAGCCACAAACAGTGAATAGTGTGGTCACTTCAGACAGGCAGCCTAAGGCTGGTTATGCACAATGTCTGACATTGACCTGCACTGGAACCCTGCCCAAGTGGACCCAGAACCAACACAACTAATGGTAGGCTTCAGACCACACCAGAGCTCAACCCAACTAGCCATACAAGTGGCACACCTAAGGGGGAACTCCAGCAGGCATCAGACCCTGTTGGGAACAACTCTGCTTTGGGACGGGGGAGGGCAGCCCCTGCACAGAGACTCATAAGTGGTGATTAAGATCTATTTTTATAGTCAGCCAGCCTGAGGGTTAACTCTTTCCACAAATGGGCCAACAGCATTCAAAACTCAACTACGCAGGAGGGCACACATAACCCACACAAGAGATATTCCTGGAGCACCTAGCGCAGGTGATCAGAAGACTGTCCACTGAGTCCAAGACACCTACATCATAAAGCCATCATAATAAATTTGAGAGACATAGGTAGTAAAATCTGAGACATTTCTCTTAGCAATATTTTTTTTCTGATATATACCTGGGTCAAGAGAAACAAAAGAAAAAAGAAACAAATGGGACTATCTCAAACAAAAAAGTTTTTGCACAGCAAAGGAAACCAACAAAATAAAAAGACAACCCACTGAATGGGAGAATATATTCACCAATGATACAACTAATAAGAGATTACTATACAAAATTTATAAAAAACTTATAAAACTCCACCAAAAAACTCAAACAATCCAATTAAAAATGGACAAAGGACCTGAATAGACACTTCTCCAAAGCATACATACAGATGGCCAATAAAGATATGAAAAAGTGCTCAACATCAGTAATCATCAGAGAGATGCAAATTAAAACCACAATGAGATGTCACCTCACATCTGTCAGAATGGCTATTATCAATAAACCAACAAACAATGTGTTGGCAAGGATGTGGAGGAAAAGGAACCCTAGTGCACTATTGATGGGAATGCAAATTGGTGCTGCCCTTGAGGAAAACAGTATGGGGTTTCCCCCCAAAATTAAAAATGGAACTGTCTAATGACCCAGTGATTCTACTTGTGGGAATATATCCAAAGAAATATGAAACACTATTTTGAAAGAATATGTGCATCCCTATGTTCATGGTAGCATCCTATATAATAAAACCCTAATATGCAAATTGACCAAACGGTGAAATGACCAGTGGAACAACTGGTTGCTATGACATGCACTGACCACCAGGGGGTAGACGCTCAATGCAGGAGCATCTACTTCCCTCCTGCCCCCCAAGAGGGAGGTGACTGGCTGGGGTGAAAGGGGGGCGCCAGGCCACCAGCCAAGGCAGATGCCAGCAGGAGCCCCCCGATTGCCCCGCCCACCAGTCACTCCTCAGATGGCCCTGATTGCCAGCCAGGCCTAGGGACCCTACCCTATATATCGGGAACAGTCTCTTAGATTTAAAAATTAAAACCCGGCAAGGCTACTCTAACACTGAAAAAACAGGATGATGCCGTGATGACATGCATGGACTCTGGCTTGCACATTTTGTGGTCAGCCCTGATTCTGACACTTATAACTGTGTGACAAAGCCAATTACTTAACTTCTCTCTGCTTCAGTTTTTTTCCACCCATAAGATGGGGAAAATGGTACTACTGCCTCAGAAGGATCACGTTACATACTACTTTTTATAATCAGGGCAAAAAAATGTAGCTGCCCATACACAGCAAGATGCCTTTCACCTGTATGAAAAGTATGGTCACTGGTGCATGCAGCGTCCCAGATTGCGAGAGGGATGTCTGACTGCCGATTTAGGCCTGACATCCCCCGAGGGGTCCCGGATTGCGAGAGGATGCAGGCCAGGCTGAGGGACCCCCCTCACACCTGTGCACGAATTTCGTGCATTGGGCCTCTAGTTATTTATAATAGCCAAGGTTTGGAAGCAACCCAAGGGTCCATCAGTAGATAAGGGGATAAAAAGTTCATGGTACATTTACACAATGGAATACTACTCAGCCATAAACAAGAAGAAAAACTTACCTTTTGTGACCACATGAATGGATCTGGAGAGTATTATGCTAAGCAAAATAAGCCAGTTAGAGAAAGACAAATACCATATGATCTCACTTATATGTGGAATCCAATAAACTAAGAAAAAAAATAGAAACAGACCCATAGAGACAAAGAACAGACTGACAGCTCTCAGAGGAGAGAGTGTTTTGGGGATTGGTGAAAAAGGTGAAGGGATTAAGCAAAAAATAAACATAGACAACAGTGTGGTTATTACCAGAGAAAGGAGGAGGTGGGCAAAGGGGGATATATGGTGGCGGAAGAGACTTGACTTTGGGTGTTGAGTGCATGATGAAGTATGCAGAAGTGGTATAGACTTGTACACTTGCAACATGTATAATTTTATTAACCAATGTCACCTCAATAAATTCCATAAACAATAACACTGGTTTTGATGATGGTTGCACAACTCTGAACATATTAAAAGGCACTGACTTGTACATTTTTAAGTGGGTGGATTTAATGGCATGTGTATTATTTATCAGTAAAGCTGTTACATTAAAAAATAGAGATTGCCCTTTATATAACTCAGACATCTTGAGGAGTACAAATTTTAAAGTTTATAGCAAAAGGTTATTGTACCAATGAGTCATACACACCTTTATAGAGTAATATTAGCTCGATGGAAGAAAATGTTTTACCAGTATTTGGGAAATGCTTACTTGGTGCTCTGTCTCAGTTTTAGACAATTCCTCAATATTCTTTTCCAATGCATATATATCCATAACATTCTTGGTATTCTAATGTAAAAAAAGATAGTATTCTTTGATTTAGTCCAAATATAAAAAATAAGAGGCCGTCTTAAAGTCTTTTTTAGGAAGAAGTATTTTCATCATTGTTATCATAATCCATTTTAAGCTAAGGGACAAAACTTTAGATAGCATGGGCCTTTTAACATGACATCTAGGAAGCCCCTTATCATCTTACATTCCACCACAGCATTCACTCCCTAGTTCACACCTTTCACACTTGTCATTACCAGTAATGGTGGCCCTTTCATTATATTGACTGCAAGTTTCTCCCTCTTCAACCACCACTTCTTGTCTTTCCAGATTACTTCTTTGAGCACCAACAAACCTCAATCCCCACGGAAGCTTGCAATCCGCTGATCTGACCACCTTCCCATGATTCTTCCACTTTTCTTGTGAACTCGGTCCATCTTTACTCGGCTTAAATTATTCTGTGGTCATTCCATACAACCACCCTCTTCCACATCCCCTCAATTCCCTTGCCTCTTCCCTACTTCTTAGTATTTGCTTAATTTGAGCTTTCCATTTACTCTGTGCCAGCACCCTTCCAGATGAACATTGTTAAAGAAAAACACAAATGAACCAACAGCTCACATGTTAAATTTATCACCTTTCACCTCAATGTTTACTGGCAATCATATCATATATAATCCTATTCTATTCTTCTGGACATTTTCGTAAATCAGGGATTTGCAAACTACACTAACTTTCCTACCCCAGCCACACAGGCCAGCTCTAATTGACACCCTGGTTTGTAAATAAAGTTTTATTAAAAAACTACTGTGTCCATTTGTTTTTATATTATCTCTGGTTGCTTTCACACTACAATGGCAGAAGGGAGTGGCTGTGTCAAAGCTTTTTAGCCAGGAAACCCTATAAATATTTACTATCAGGTCCTTTACAAAAAGTTTGCCAACTCCTTGCTTATTTTATCCCTTCCCTCTTCTTGAATTTCCAATACCTCTTCCAACATCCTCACTCTCAGTTGATAACTTCATATTTCACTGAGACAATTTTAGAAACATAAGAGAACTTTCATAGTACTGCAATATATAATAAATACCTTTGGATATACTACGAAGCATTTGCTGATCTGCACACTTCTCTCCACCACTACTGCTTTTGCCTGGATTATTACAAGGGCCTCCTAATTGGTCTCCCAGTTTCTATCCCACTCTGTAAACAGCCGGAGTCCATACAATGCCCATATAAGACCTTATGGGTTTGGCTCCAGGCAGCTCTCTGCCACACTTCTTGCTACTTATTTCCTCTGATCCAGCCATACTGGTCTTGCTTTCCCTCAATGACAGCAGGCATGCTACAGCCTGAGGTCCTTGAGCTGGCCATTTCTTCTGCCTGGAATGTTCTTCCACAGATAAACCTCCTTTCCAATTTTTAGCCAAATGAGTAATTTCACAGTGCTACTTTTATCCTAACCACGCTAGTTTAAATTGTACTCCCCCACAACTGTTTTCACTTTTCTTTTCTCCACAGCACTAGTCACCATCTAACATGCTAGCTCCACATGGGCTATTTTGCTTAAGTTTGTTTCCTCAGCATCTAGAATAGTGCCTAGCACATAAAGGTCTCCCAAAGAATATGTGTTGAATGAATGAATGAATGAATGAATGAATGAATGTGAATACCCAAACCACTGTGCTGTTACTCTTCACAATGCATCAGATTTTTGCCTCCAAAAGGAATCTTAGCTAGCAGTGACACTGACGTGCCTTTTCTAATGGAAATCAGTCATTGCAATGCTGTGAAGGGTTCTAAATCTCCTTCCTCCTATCTTAATTCTAAACTGATTTGGTACAATTCTTTGATGCTAGTCAATCATCTTATATTCAAGGAGAAAAGCATCTTACCTTGGGAGCTTAACTGTAAAGCACTAGTTTTTGTAGCTATAACATGTCTGAATCTAAGGTAGGGTTTCTTTCCAATCTTTGTTTCTTTTTTAACCCACCAAGAAATTTTTTAATGTTCACTTGGTCCATATTTTGGATAACTCTCCAGATTGTTCATCACAGCTTAATAAATAATAAACTTTTATAAAGCCCAAATTTTAAAATGTGCATAACACTTGCCATTCAAAATGCACCTACATAGAATTTCTCTCCAAAATAGTAAGTTACTAGTAGCTTTGTTACCCATTCTTTCATTGCTTTAATTCTGTTGCTTAAAAAGATATATTGCATTGAATTATTCATTTTTTAGAGATTTTACTCATATTTCCTAACATATATGAGGTACATTATAAGTAAACAAATGGGTTCACCTGCATTATCTTTATCTCTAAAATAACTGAGGGAATAGGTATTATTAGCTCAAAAAATATAAATGTCTTTTCCAAGGTCAGACTTACAGTGAATTTAAGATCTGGGTCTTAGATTCAAGACATTTGTCACCTAGTTCAATAGAATAATAACAGAAAGGTAATATATAATTTCTACACTTTCCTTCTTGATTTGTATAGTTTTTAGATGTGTTAATTTCACTTCATCTTAAATCTGAATATTTAAAACCACACTTCTTCCATGGACATATACCAAGGTAATAAGATACTTCTGTCCAGACATGAAAATCCTATCCCCTCTCCCTCATTTGTCATTTGACAAAGCAACCTGGGTTTTGGCCCACAGGAGTTTGAATACTCACATCATTTCTGTTTAACCCGGGGTCAGGACCCATGATTGATTGATTCTATCAGTTTATTGGTGCCCATGTTTAATGATTTTAACATACCTCCTCTTGGAGAATCCGAATCTTAAGAATCAGAGCCCGGTTTTCTGCCTCCTGATTCATTAAAAGAAAAGTCATTTAAAAATATTTTAGAAGTTTATGAAAATACCACATATTTAACTCCAAGACTATCGACATTCTTTCCCTTTATTAGTTTTAAGCATGGCACTGACATATCACAAATGAGCCTAGCCTGAAAATATTTCCAACATGGGCTTAAGTCTGTGGCTAACAGTTTCTTGGGATCTGTGAGAAGTCACTCTTCTCCTTGACTTAATCTATGACAGTAGGAAGGAAAGACTAAAAACATAAAAGAAAGCGCCTGGCTTCTTTCCCTGCTACTTCCCGCCATCCACCTATGACAGGTACTGTGAACTCATCTGTTTAAACAGCACTTTGAAACCTTAAAGAGATCTAGTTTTCTACTTGGAGCTGTTGATATTCCCAGATTCAACATTACCATATGATTATAAAAAAATTTTCTAATGAAGAGCCCCAAACTCAGAACCCTCAGAAGAAAAAAATATTCCAGGACAAAATAAATGCCAAAATGTTAACAATAAACATATTGCTATGGTAGGATAAATATATTGATACGGTAGGATAAGAATTTAGTGGGAGTTTTTTTGTTAATATGCATTTCTTTATTTTTATAGAGTAACTAGGAATTACCTTCCTATATAATAAAACCCTAATATGCAAATCGACTGAACGGCAGAACGACTGGCAGAATGACTGGTCACTGTGATGTGCACTGACCACCAGGAGGCAGACACTCAATGCAGGAGCTGCCCCAAGCCCATAGGCCCCGATCAGTGGCAGAGGCGGGGGGGGGGGGTAGGGTCAGTGAGCAGGCAGTGCTGGGCCTGCCAAGGCGGGTGCCAGCAGGGGCTCCCCATCATCCCACTGGCCGCCCCGAAGATCAGCCCTGATGGCCGGCCAGGCCTAGGGACCCTACCCATGCACAAATTTCATGCACCAGGCCTCTAGTTATAATATAAAAATAAAAGGGAAAACATGTCAGGCTAGGTTGTCATTGATACAAGAATGAAGGAACACCTCCTCCCCATGCACACATAATTGGAATCAGAAGACCTGAATTCAATTCTAGCTTTATCATTTATTAGACAATTGACTTTGAATAATCAAAACATCTCTGGACTTTACCTATAATTCTATTAATTTTTACATGAAAAATAGCTACTTCTGTTTCTACCTCAATGAATTTCCATGATGACCAATGAAATATTCAAAATTATTTTAAAATTTAAAACACTATAAAATGCAAAGAATTAGAATTGCCTATCTAGGACTCCTTGCTTTTAATAATAGCAAGTATTACCCAGCCCTAGGAGGAAAGAGGACATTACGTGCTTTCCATATATTAACTCATATAACCTTCTCAGCCCTAGGGTCTCAGGACACTGAGGCTTAAAGAGGTTATGTAGTTTGTCTAAAGTTACACAGCCCCAGGAGTCAGGACTTGACTGCTGGCCTTCTGATTTTCAAGGGTAGGTTCTTGATAATTTCTCTACATTGCCTCCAGATAAAAGCTCTTCATTGGCCCCAAATCGAATATTCCCTGTAGTGCACTCATAGAGACTTGCAGAGTCACCTGACACTCAGTGAGTCTAGTCCCACATTTTACTATTGAGGTAAGAGCGAAGCTAAGCTGTGTTGGTTGTGGGAGGTCACGAGTGACTGACACAGACCTGGAGCCCGTCTCTTGATGAATTACAGACCTAAAAATAAATTAGTCTGAATGACTTTCAGCTGACCCCACCGTCATTAGCAATGCTAGAATACTACTGCTGTAATATATTACTAAAAATAACAATTTAACATTCTCAATAAAAATGATTTTGTACTTCTCTGTTGAGTTAAAGCTTAGCCTAAATAGCAATTTGCTCTAAAAATTACAAGCCTGTACTGATTTAGTATAAGGACTGATTTATGGAGCTTCTTAGTAATCTGAAAGTATTGGGAAAATTGATCTTTTTTTTTTAACTGAGAAAAAGTTGAAAGTTCAATGGAGAATTTTAAAAAAAAATTCAAGTGGATTTTGGTATTAGGTACTTATGAATTCACCTATCAACTTCAGGATGCATTTTAGAGATCTTCTACATCTTCACAAACCATTGTGAATATGACCAAGCATTTTGTAAATAATTTTAATCTTGGTTGAAAAGAAAAATACAGGTTTTCATCCTACCTGCCTTAACTTGTTTAAGGTGTTACCATTATTCATTTATCAGACTATTGGCTGACTTTTGCCTCCAAATAAACCCTCCTGGTGTTTCAAGGAACTTGGATGACTTACTAATTGTTTGTTCTGGGCTACAATTGTGGTCTTCTGCTCTTCTGAAGCACTCATACTAGTTTTCAGTTCCTCTAGTTCTTCTTGTAACAGATTTGTTCTCATAATAGCCTGGTGGGCACTGTGGGGGTGGGGGTGGGGGGAAGAAGGCGATGAGCAAAACCTCAAGTGTAACTGTCAAACATGCTAAGAAAAGCCAAGGACTATTTTTAGATCCAAGCTGAAAACCACTGAAAATATAAACCAGATGCCAACAATAGTAAAAATATACCCACTATCTTTCATAGTCCTTGGTAAAGAAAGGGATTTCAGGGCAGGGTGATGGTGGGGGAAAGTGATAGAAGGAAAAAAAACATATTCCCGAAGATAAAGATTTGGAGACTCCCTTTGAAATCCTCGTTGGCTGAATCCCACAGTTCTTTCCTTCTACTAATAAAATGTAATATTAGTTAGTGCAATTCCACAAATATTTATTCAATAATAGCATGTTCCAGGTGCTGTACCCTGCAAGGGGCCCATGATGGTGGACAAAAGGGACAAAGCCCTTGCCCTTGTGCAGATTAATACTAGTCAAGGAGATGACAACTGAAATGTATACACGCTTCAATAGTTGATAACTCCCTTTTCACTCCTTTTCAGGTTTAACTGATTTGAAATAATGGGTGAAGCCAAACTAAGCTTTGGGCAAAGAAAATGTATCCTAAAGTGTCACTAGGCTGTTTTTTTTAAATGGAGATACATAAAAGATAAAGTTTACAGTACAAAACCTACAGCAGTCGAGTTGGGGGCACACAAATACCAAATGAAATGATTCTTGATGTTTGTGATTCCATTGCTTCACATTATCAGCAGTGCCTGGGCCAGAATGGTCATCAGTTTGAAAACAGGCATTGACAAAAAAATTATTCATTTCTGTAGATTATTTTAAATTTTGAAAATGAACTGTATGTTAATAAACACTGACTTTATAATCATTCAAAGTATGTATACATTTTTGGGGACACCTTGTATTTTATTTTAAAGGTTTATTATAGCATTGTTTACAGTAACAAAGCACTGAAAACAACCTAACTGTCCAACTAAGAAAGCTTATTAACTGTATTATGGTAATCCATATCATGGAATTACCTAGTTGTACTCCCACTAGATTATAAACTGTTTTCTGTGCAGGGTCTCAAAGAAGGTACAATGTGTGCCTTATTAAAGAATTACATTGGTCATTCAACATGTATTTATTGAGCTCCAACTCTGTGCCAGGCATTATGCTAGATACTAGAGAAGAAAAAAGTAAACTCAGTCACGAGAACTCTACCCTCCTGGAATATATGGTCTAGTGGGGTAAACAGACAATCATCATTTACAATACAGTGTGACAAGAACCAAGGTTGGAGTGAACCCAAGTTCTGCAGACACCGTGTTAAAGGCAGACAGTTCAGATCATGAGAAAGAAGAAGAGGGAGGGAGGGAGAGAACAGAAGCTCGCTGGGGGGCTGCAAGCAGTTAGATATTGTTAGAGCCTAGAGTGGAAAACGAGAAGTAGAAATAAGGCAACAGAGGCCCCACCGTGAAAGGCTTTGCAAACTAGATGAAAGAATTTAGATTTTTATCCCGAATATGTTAGGGCTCCATTGACGTGTTTGGGGCAGAGGCATAATGTAATCAGATGGGCCTTTAGGAAGAGCATTCCCCTAGGTGTGACACTTTTGGAAAAGGCAAGGAACCTAATCAGGAGGTTGCTGTCATGATCCAGGAGAAAGGTAATGCTGACTTGAACTACGTGACAGATGTAGGAATGGAAAGAAGTAAATCTATTTGAGAGACATAAAGTAGGTCCATTGAACAGGCCTTGCTATTTGATTTAGAAGCGAAGGCTGAGGAAGAAAAAAGAGACAAAGATTTCTGGCTTGCAGGCAACTGGAAGGATGAGAGAGCTCTTCTGTGGCAGACATTCTCCTAAGCACTGGAGTAATCAGCGTGGGTAAGATTAAGTTCCTCCTGTTAACAAGGGCAGTTCATATAGAAGACAAATTATACTACAACAAGACACCTGTCCAATATCAAAAATAGGCTGTGAGCGATGAAAGGAAACAGAGGCCCTTTCTGAAGGATTAGGGGAAGGAGAAAAGCGAAGGACAAAGGCTGCTCATCTTGATTCTCTAGCCTTTCTGTCCTTCTGTGAGGAATCCAATTCCCTTCTAACACATTTCTTTACTGCTTCAGTTAACCAGAGTCCGCAGTAAAGAAACGTGTTACAACCAAAAGCCCTAACCGACACGTTCACCCAATGCATAGTTGTTTTTAAAATCAACTTTAACTTCTTATATTTCACATAAATAATAAATAAATCAAACGTGGAATGGCAAGAGCTTGAGGTAAGCATATTGTGAACGTTTATACTTTGGTTTGGAGGCTGGATTGGCTGGTCAAAAAATTACCAGGATATGTGCCCACGGTCAAAATGCTCTACCGTCTTTTCAAGTTAACTTACAACTTTCCGTTCAGAATATTAGCACCTGCATCTTAAACACAACTCAGTGAGAACCTGTTGCTTCTTTTCTGATGTTCAAGCATCTTCCTGCAACCACTTTACCAGTGTCGCACACTACCTGGTATGTCTCCTAGGTGCTTTTGGCCTTTCCAACGTAAGCTAAGGTCAGGAACTTCCTTATCATCCTTCTAGGGTATAGGTACCCTGAGGGCACATTTTAAATCTAACTCATCAACAAATCTCTCATAATACTTAGCATGAGACAGCATAGAATAAGGGCGTAACAAAACCACACAACTCCTCTGGATAGGTCCACACCTGGCCCCTCGGTGTAATGGTGTTCCATAGAGAACATGACCTTGAGTGACTTAGAGAATATCATTGCTAGAAAATAACTGACAGAAATTGCTCATGGGAATATAAAATGGTACAGCTGCTCATGGGAATATAAAATGGTACAGCTGCTTTGGAGAACGGTTTGGCAGCTCCTCAAAATGCTAAGTATAGGTTACTACCCAGCAAGTGCAATCCTAGGTATAGACCCCAAAGAACTAGGAACATGTCCACACAAAAACCGGCACCCAGGTGTTCACAGCAGCAATGTTCACGAGAGCCGGAAGTGGAATAACCCCAGGGTCCATCCTCCGAAAAATGAATAAACAAAATGGCATATATCCATACAATGGGTTGTTTTTCACCGAATAGAAAGGAATGAGCTACTGGTGCAGGCTACAACATGAATGAATCTTGCAAACATATGCTAAGTGAAAGAAGCCAGTCACAAAGGACACAGATCGTATGATTCCATTTATATGAAATCACTAGAAAAGGCAAATCCATAGAGGCAGAAAATAGATTAGTGGCTGCAAGGTACAGATGGAAGCAGGTACTGGGAGTGACTGCTATTTCATGTGGGATTCTTTTTGGAGGAATAAAAGTGTTCTGGAATTAGATCATGATGATGGCTGCACAATCTTGTGAATATACCAAAAAAAACCCACTGAATTGTACAGTTTCAATCGGTAAATTTTATGTGATGGGAATTATATCTCAATAAAAAGCATATTTTTTAAAGTAAAAGCCACCCTGAAAACTCCAGCATGCGGCACCCCACAGCTGTTCACCTTTTTATCTGTAGGCGCAGTTCAGTACAGTCCTCCGATAACCGGCTGTTAGCTTCTTCCAAGGTTTCCAATGCCAACTTGAGCTGATTATTTTCCTCTTCCAGTTTCTGCTTGTTGGAATGCAGCTCTTCTACATAGGTAATCAAGTCAGACACCTCTCTGCAGAGGAAACAAGGAGTAAGAATAAATAATCTTCAATATGTCTAATTCCTTCCAATCAAAATAAGGCATATAGTTAAGCCCAAACAGGCTTAAATATTCCCGCAGGATTTTCTACTTTATCATCTTCCATCCTCATTAATGGAGTTTATTTATACAATAAACATCCATTCAAGCATCTATTATAATAGCATCAAAGATTAGTCCAAAATTGTCAGGTATGCATCATCTGCCGGTTATCAAGTCAACTTGCACAGCTTTTGTTTATTCCTTTCCCCTTCACTCCCAACTTTTGATCCGTCTACACTGGCGAGTTCCTATTTCTGCTTGTGGTAGGGAAGATCCTGAAATAAATGGACACATTACTCTCTCAGTCAAGGGATCATGGCAGGTTTTAATAGGCCTTTAACCAGGAAACAGTTTTTGGAGTTTTACATTTGTAGCCTGTACCTCTCGACTTAATGTTCATGTTCCCTAATATTTTCTACAGCTTGTTGATGTTTGTGAGTGTCTCTCTCGCCACCAACATTAGATCATAAACCCTGTGAAAGCTTGGATTGCATATTTCATGGGGTTCCAGGTCTCCTCTTCTTCTTTGCCAACTTACCACAGGTCTTAGCAAAGACTGGGTAGATGCGTTTTAAACCACCTTTTTGCATGATGAAATCTGAAGCGGCAAAGATAAACTAAGGGAGAGACAGCATCACCTCCCCCTAATATCTAAAATACACATTTAGCCAAAATGCTAAAGCTGTATCTATTAAAGAAGTGCTTTAAAAATAACCCCTCACCACATGATCTCGCTCACTTGTGGAATATAAAGAACATTATATAAACTGTTGAACAAAAATAGATAGAGGCAAAGAAGCATCAAACAGACTGTCAAACTTCAGCAGGAAGGTCGGGGAGGGTTGAGGGGGTAAGAGATCAACGGAAGGACTTGTAAGCATGCATATAAGCACAACCAATAGACACAAGACACTGGCGGGGCGGGGGGAGGTGAGGGCAAGTGCTGGGAGGTAGGGGAAACCTAGGGGAGGTCAATGGGGGGAAAAAGGAGACATATGTACTACTATTTGTAATACCTTAAACAATAAAAATAATAATAATCCTTCAACCAAAGAACTTGTATGCATATATGCATAACCCATGGACACAGACAATAGGGTGGTAAAGGTCTGGGGCAGAGGGTGGTGATGGGCTAGAAGGGGTCAATGGGGAGAAAATGGGACATATTTAATACTTTCAACAATAAAGATTTTTAAAAAATAACGCACCAAAGAACTTAAAGTCAATGTCATACTCTACTTCAAATGGGACTTGTTTTCCATAGAAAACACATGATGTCAGTGAAGGAGAAAGGGTTCATGAGTGAGAAAATGTTAATTTATGTCTTACATAAATTAGTTCTAATACAATTCAGATAGAATCATTGATAATTAAAAATAAATGATAGCAACACTACCACACACACAAAAAGGGCTAAATAACTTCATCATAAGTAAAATATATAAATCTATAAAATAAATAAAACTTGGGGCACTTGAGAAAGCATTACAGCTAAGAATGCTTACAAGATTCCTCTAGACACGTCTCCGCTCAAAGCCTCGAAGTTCCCTGATGCAGACTCTGTTATATTTCTGATCATCTTAACTGAAACACATACAAGAGAGAATAATGAAAAACCCACTTCTTCAAACCACAAGAAAGTGGCAGAACAATAGCAAGAAAACCCATACATACTTGCTCTCCCTGATTTTATGCTGCCCTGGTCAAGGGCAGAATCATCCATGCTGCTGCCTGGTCCACTATTCACTCCTTCACTGTGGGCAAAAAAACAACAAAACAAAACTACAACAACAAAAACCAATGAGCTAGGATTCTTTGCCAGATCAAAGCTTAGCTAACTTTTCAGATGTACTCTGTATTTTCCTATTCAGGTGTTTGTTTCTGGAGTTTAAAAACTCTATCTATTCATTCAGCAACTCAATGGAGCCCAATATGGTGCTTAAATAGGGTAATAGAAGAGAAATGTAAGGCATTCATTCCTTTCACCTTCCATAACCTTTTAACTTAACATGAAAAAGAAAATGAGAAAGTTCACAAAAAAAGAGAAAAGTTAAAACCATCATGGAAAAGATAATAATTTTGGAATATATTCTTTTCAACTTTTTCCTATGCATATTTTTACAAATATGGGATTATACTGCAAATACGGATTAATTGCCTATTATTTGAAACACATACATATATGTGAATATTTCTCTTGTCAAATATTGATCTAATCATAATTCTGAGTGACTATTTAAGATTCTAGTGTATGGAAGTATTATAATTTATTTGTCCAACTCTCTGTTTTTAAATAGTTAGGTTGCTTATATTTATCACTATCATAAACAGCATTCTACACATATATTAGAGCACATGATTGGTTATTGTAATTAAATTTACATTACTAGCTTGAACATATCACATATTTTTAAGGGTTTATATGCATTCCTAAATTGCTCATTAAAAAACCAACCTGCACCACTACCAACAATGTATGAGGGTGGGCTTAATTCTCCACCTGCTCTGACAACAAGGGAGAGAGTGATTCTTTTACAGCTTTGCTAAACCAATGGGAAAATATGGTATACTGTCTTTATTTGCATTTCTTTGATTACTAATAAGATTAGGTATCCTATCTAATAAAAGACAAAAAGGGTAATTGACCGTACCTTTGCTATGCTTCCCATTGGCTAATCAGGGCAATATGCAAATTAACCACCAACAAAGATGGCAGCCAGCAGCCACAGAGCTGGAGCGAGCAGGAGGCTTGCTTGCTCCAGTGATGGAGAAAGCCAAGGTTCCCCACCTGCCGCGGCCTGGCTCTGAGCTCCAAAATCAACAAAGTTTCAATTATAGAAGCTAAACAAACTCCAGATACCTGCTTTCAGCAGGCCATGGCCACAGAGCTGGAGCAAGCAGGAGCCAGCTCTGAGCTCCACTGAAGGCAACAAGGTTTCAATTATAGAAGGTAAATAAATTCCAGAATAAAAAGAAAAAAAGGAGAGGCTGGGAGCTTCAGTCGCCGGCCAGCCTGAAAACGGCCCTCAGTCCCTCACCCAGACTGGCCAGGCACCCCAGTGGGGACCCCACCCTGAAGGGGGTGTGACCAGCTGCAAACAGCCATCAGACCCTCACCCAGGCTGGCCAGGCACTCCAGCAGGACCCCCACCCTGATCCGGGACACCTTCAGGGCAAACTAGCCGGCCCCCACCCGAGCACCAGGCTCTATCCTATATAGTAAAAGGGTAATATGCAAACTGACCCTAATAGCAGAAAGACTGGGAATGACTGGTCACTATGACACACACTGACACTAATAGGGTG
>NW_005871126.1:805975-823833 GCF_000147115.1 Myotis lucifugus
TGGTTAGGGCTGGTAGTCTTTTCTTAAGTCATCGATACATCTTAACCCTATGTGGAATCTAGCAAGTTTACCACTCTCTGGGCTTGAAGTTTTCTTTAAGCAAATCCCTAGTACCTACCAGCTGATAGCTAGAGATTGGTGACTGGGTAAAAGCCACAGGAATTTCCTGTGAAAGAAGGTGACTCTTCAGTATCCACCAGGGGCACCTGAGATCATGGTGTCATTCTTCTTCAGAATTTTTTTCTATCCCACTATATATTTCCTTTTCCCTTTAGCTTCCCTATATCCAAGGCTTCTAAATTACACTCACTGCCTAAACATCCGCACTGACCTCAAAAGGGTGTTCACTCTGAGTGTAAGTACATTTGGAGATTTGGTGGTCAGTATCAACAATTTGCTTGACCCCTATGCCACCTCAATTCTTTTTGAGAACACAGTATGTGCTGCCCCCTAATCACAAAAAATAAATGTTATCAGAAATAACATAGTTAACATAATAGGTTCTCAAAGTGTGCCCATCATCAGCATCACCAGGAAACACATTAGAAATGCAAATTATCAGGCTTCCCCCCAGACCTATGAATCTTGGCAGGGATGGTGCGGGGGCATTGACCAGCAATCAGGTACAATATTGTTCAGGTGATTGCAATGCATGCTCAAGTGTGAGAAGCACCAGATCACCATATTTCCATCCACAAAGAAACCAGTGATTAGCATTAGTGTAATCAGTTGTTAAAACAACCTGAAAATGCCTCCTGCTGATGACCATTTGATTCTACAGCAAGCCATCCATTCTTTCATGATGGCGTGGAAAGTTTCCAGATCCACATGCAGGTCTCTCCTGTCAGGATCAAGCATGTTCCATAGCTCCTCAAAGCCACCGTCTTTAGAATCTTGACTAGTTATTTGTCTGAGGTAATCTATTATTTTGACAATTCTTACTGAGCCTTAGGAAGAGAAAAGGAAAATTAGTTTTGAAAGATGGGTTAAGAGCATTTTTTATAAGTGAGGTGCTTAACTCTCCCAGGTTCCTTGGATCCTGTGAACATGCCCTATGACAGTGATGGCGAACCTATGACACGCGTGTTAGAGGTGACACGCGAACTCATTTTTTTGGTTGATTTTTCTTTGTTAAATGGCATTTAAATATATAAAATAAATATCAAAAATATAAATCTTTGTTTTACTATGGTTGCAAATATCAAAAAATTTCTATATGTGACACAGCACCAGAGTTGAGTTAGGGTTTTTCAAAATGCTGACACGCCGAGCTCAAAAGGTTCGCCATTTCTTTGTTACTAATGTTGTGGCCTCACTCGATATCAAAGAAACAGAATTTCCAGAGAATGAGGCCCAGAAATCAGGATTTTAAAAAGATTCAGAGGTGATTCTAATGTGCAGCCAAGGTTGAGAACCACTGCTCTAGATGTACCAGCTGAGTGGATTAGGGAAAATTACTTACTAGTAGTCTCTTTGAGCCTCAGTTTCCTTATCTATGAGATGGGGATGGTACAGGACCTGTACAAAATGAGCCTAGAGGTTTTTATACTGGGGAAAACACTAATCAAGTAACCAAAGTTAAAAATCCTGATACACTGTACTGAGAAGAACACATCACTCTGTAATGTCTGTGAAAATGTCTAACCTGAATAATCAAGAAATATCAGACCTTCTACAGAGTAAGTGGCCTATACTCTGAAAATTTCAAGGTCATAAAAGACAAGGTATCTGAGTAACTGTTCCACATGTGAGGAGACTAAAGATATGGGGCAACTAAATACAAGAAGTGAGTCTGAACTGGATCCTGAACCAGGAAACAAAAAGGCTATAGGGTACATTATTGGGATAACTGACAACATTTGAATATAGAATTTTGAATTAGATTATGGTATTGTATCAATGTTAGATATCCTGATTTGGATAACTGTTCTGCCATCATACAAGCAAATGTCCTTGTTTATAGGAAATACACACTGATGTACTTAGGTATCTATAATAATAAAAGTGTAATATGCTAATTAGATAGGACGAAGCTGGGGCTGTGAGGGAAGCCTGGGTCCCAGGTGCCAGAGGGAAGCAGTGCTGGCAGTCGGGGTAAGGAAGGCCTACTCTTGCACGAATTTTGTGCACCAGGCCTCTAATATATATATATATATATATATATACACACACACACACACACACACACACACACACACACTCTGAGTGGCTAGATTATTATGACCACCTGATGTATATTCCAAATAAAACAAAACCACATTATGGGAGGAAATGGTTGAAGGTTATAAAACAAATCACTAACAATGGTCACTTAGGGGAATAGGATTACTGATGGTTTTCTCCTTCCTTTTTGCTTATCTATATACTATTAAATTTACTACAATGAGTATGAATCATTCATGTACTAAAAATTACTTGCGGAAATTTTAAAAAAGCAGAAGTGAAAATCTAAAATTAAAAAATTTGAGCTAAATGTGTATGTGGTTTTATACATTATGAAGTATGTCTTTCTTCTGTGGCAACACCTATGACATGTCAGTAGTTCCATCAATAATTGGAGTTTGTTCACCAGTTGATAAGCTCAATAAAATCATTCAAACACTGGTAAAACATGCAAAAAACACAAAGAAATTATAAAGACATAACCAATACCTAAATAGCCATCCTTCCTCTCAAATTAGGTTGCATCCACCACGTGTGTGGAGACAGGTCCACAGAGCACAACAGGTAAACCATTTCCCCTTCTCTCACAATAGAAAGCACAAGGACTTGATGAAAACCACAAACATTTCAGCAGGTAATTTTCAACTTACCTCTGCAGCTTGTGTCACATGCATGAAAAACGCTTGTGAGGAACTCTTCACAGGTCCTGTTAATGCCATCATCCGTGTCTAGTTTCCATCCTATTAGACGAAAAGTTTGTAAATTTCAAACATGCTTTTCTGTGCTACAATGATTAACTAGTTTGTTTTAATTTTAACAAAGGACACATTTAAATAAACAGCAACATACAGTACTGGTTACTTAACTTAAATAGGCCAGGCAAAGAAAGTGGACTTGAAAGATCCATTATTCATTTTTTCTTTTAATTTATGTTTTATAAAAGTAGGGGGGAAAAGGAGAGATGAAAGGAGAGGTAAATGAGCTTTCTTTTTATTTTTTTTCTTTTATTTTTTTTTGCCTTGTAATATTAAAAGTACTCTGAAAAAGCAAGTAGTATGACAAATAGAGAAGTAGAGGGGGAAAAGAAACTTAGCTATACAGAACATGTGTCATTTTACACTGCTTTTTCACTGTTTTGTTTTCCGGTGCCTTTCATATAATGGACTCTGTAAGCAATCCCCTAAGCAGAATTCCAGGAATTTCTATTGAAATTGGCCTGCAAACTTTACATTCTCCTCTGGCCTGACTTACTGGCTCTACTGGGAATCCATACTTTCTTTTTACACGTTTTATTCTCACACAATAACTAAATAAATAAATACATTAATGAGTTACTTTTTAAAATGCTAAAATGCTAGTTTTCAGCAAGGGACCTGGGAACTATATGAATTTGAACTTCCCTGGATCTATGTATTGCCATCATAACATTCTCATTTGCCCTAGAGAAAGTTGTTTTCAGGTCAGTAGAGAAATACCAACAATTATGATTATAAATGCAATCCAGAATTTCTATGAGGTTTTTACTTGAAATCATAGAAAATACATTTTACATATAAAATGTTCTTTTAAGACAGAAAAAATTAAATAGGGAAATATGGATGTTTCTATCCAAGCTTTAATAATGTGAATTGGTTGTGTGTGTGTGTGTGTGTGTGTGTGTGTGTGTGTGTGTTTAGTTCAGGTATCCTGAAAGTGATATGTTTATTGCTTTATTGAAAGAACATTAAAAGATGAATATTTACCATCTTCATTCAGAGACCAATTTTTCCCCACTGAATCCTGAGGAGTAAAAATTTCAGAGCTTTGATCAGAGGTGGAATCAAAGTCAAGTCTTAAGATACTAAAATGATTTTCACTCCCATGGTTATTCAAATCCTTGTTAGAGAAGGACTCCCGCTTTCTGGTCTGTGATACCAACGATACGTAATTCTGGGAGCTCTGTGATCTCAGCCTTGAGATGTTTTCAGAACTTTTGAGGATGGGGTAGGTTGCATTCTCAGGGGAGCTGAGCTGAGAGACGGACGGGGTTCTCGGAGACCCTGTTTGGGGAGATGAGATGAGCGCATCATCTTTTTCAGGAGCTGAGAAGTGAGTGTTGGGTGTAGGAATGTGAGCAGCAGCCATTTTCTTCAGTATCCCTTCAAAATCTTCCCTTGTGTTAGCCTGTGGACTATCAAAACTGCTGGATTGGTACTTGATAATCTGTTGACTCTGATTGGAAAGCTCTTCCCTCTTTTGGATGGCTTTGATTTTCCTACAGATGCTTTCCACTGGGTTATGCCGCCTCTCAGTTCCCTTCCTCTCAGAGGCCATCGCTGACGTCCTCGCGTTCTGCAGTTGAAATGGCTGAAGTGCAGCAGAAGTAAACATGTGTCTTAAAGTCAACATCATCCTAAGTACAGTTTAGCAATAGGCTATTTATTCTTAAGTCAGCTTTGGAGGGATCAAGATAAGATATCTTTAACTAACGGTTCTTAAACAATTGCTTTAAACAACTTTCCATGGGTTTAACTTTGGCACTCAAATTTCTAGAGAATATTAACAGTTAACATATATAAAATACTTATCACATGCCAGGCATGGTACTAAGTTCTTTATCAATGTCAACTCATTTCATCCTCAAAACAGCTCATGAGGTAAGCCTTACTATCATCTCCATTCTCAGGCAAAAAGAGAAAAAGGGAGACACCCACAGAGTCACCCAGTTAGTACCAGAGCCCAGATCTGAACCCAGGGGTTCCTTCAGAAGCTGACTCCTAACCATATTGCTTTCCATTTATAATTATAGGCCAAATAAGATGATAATGGCGAAGATGCTAACAGCTCCCATTTGAGTACCTGTTCTGGTTCTCATCTATTGAGAACTTACTATGTCAGGCATTTTACAGGTGCTATGTCTAAACTTTACACAAAGCCTGTCAGATATATGAAAATATCCTCTTTTAAGAGATAATATAACTAAGGCTCTACAAGATAAAGTAACTTGATAATGGTCACATCTTTGATATTTGAGCCAAAGGGTGTCTGACTCTAGCATAATTTTATTTAACGGCAGGATATATGACCTTAAACAAATGACTGCTCAAAATCCAGAATCACAGATACAGAGACGCATTGGTGGTTGCCAAAGGGGAGAGGGCCTGGGGGACAAAATGGGTGAAGGGAATTAAGAAGTTCAAACTTTGAGTTATAAAATAAATAAGTGATGGGAATGTAATGTACAGCGTAGGGAAAATAGTTAATGTTATTGTGTAGACTTTGTAAGGTGACAGATGCAACCAGACATATTGTGAAGAGCTTTGCAATGTAAACAAATGTCAAATCACTATGTTGCACACTTGAAACTAATTCATGTTGTATGTCAATTATACCTTAATAAGATAAGAACTTATGAGACAGTACTTAAGGAATTTGAAAATAAGTCCAAAATTTTGTCTAAACTGATAAAACCTAAGTTACTCTAAGCAAAGAGTTACAATAGTTTGAATAGTTGCAATGAGTTTGAAAGTTATGATTTTTTAGGACCTTAACAAAAATTTCTACTCAGAAATTTAGGGAAAAAATCCCTAATTGAAAATGAACAAAAGCTATAGGATTTTTAAAAGAACTATAATTGGAGAAGGTACTTGGACTGGGAAGAAGAAGGCATTCAAAGTCCTCTTAATATACTTTTGTTTTACTTCAACATGATGGCCATCAGTTCCAGCCAATAAAATTTCCACCAACAGAATTCTTTACTATTTAATAATCACTTTGAACCTTTTTGTTATCACTTGACAATACCCTTCTTTCTATGTATTCCAATGTTATCTTTCAGTGCCGAGTCTAAAACACCTTCCTCTATTCAAATCCTAGAAGCAGTATCTCATTGGACTCAACTCTTTCTGCTCTGTTCTAGTATGTATATTGTCATTTAATTGAATTTTGTCTTCTATTTTTGGATTGCTTCAAATGTGTATACATGTTGTTTTCTCAAAAACATTTTTAATGTTTGCATTCAAAAGTGATGATGTGATTCTTTCTAGATACTCAATGCAATATTGGCATAATTGATAACCCGCAATTCTATATCATGCAACTACCAGGCTGGTGGACTCGTCCGCCAGCTGTAGTGAGTGTTGACTCTCCACTAAGCAGTTACTTCCTTTTCTGCAGAATTTCCCCTGGCCATCCAGGAGCTGCTCATTGCTCAACAGGCAGGTGCGAAGTGAAGTAGTGGCAACAATAGAAGAGAATCCACCTGTGAATACAACATTTTCCAAACATATGGCTGACTATGGTGGTGACATAACAGAAGCCACCTGACTTTCCCTGTCCAGTGAAGAGCCCTATAAAAGACTGGTTAAGTGTTTGTCCTGTTCTCAATGTGGTGCCAGAGAACTGAAGCACAGGTTGAGCACAGGGATAACAGAAGCCTTGGAATCAGAACCTCAGAATCCCAGATCCTGTTTGCCCTCTTTGTTGAACATTAATGTGATGTTCAAGTCACAATGAAAGACCTTGCTTTGTGGGCCTTTGTGACTGATCAGAAGGATCTCTTGCCCTTTGAGAGGAACCTAGAGAGTATTATGCTAAAGGAAATAAGCCAATCAGAGAAAGGCACGTATCACATGATCTCACTTATATGTGGAATCTAATGACCAAAATAGATCCAGAAACCAAGAAGCATGGAACAGACTGACAAATCTCAGAGGGAAGGGGTGGGGAACAGGAAGAGATTAACCAAAAACTTATAGGCTCATGTATATATAACCATGGACACAGACAATAGTGCAGTGAAGCCTGGGGTGGGAGTAGGGTGGAGAAGGTCAATGGGCGGAGGGGGGAAGGAGGGACATCTGTAATACTCTCAACAATAAAGGTAATTTTTAAAAAACGTTCCTAGCATTTAAGACACACATTTCTATTTGATTTTCCAAGGCATTTTTCTCCTACCATCTGGTTTCTGAATTTCCATAACTCACCTAAGTGAACCTGCTCCACAGTTTAACTAAACCTTATGAAGAGTACACGTAAGACACAAACTCTTCATGAGCTAACAGAACTTGACAAGATTCACTTGTTTTGCTTTTTCTAATACAGAGCAGAACATTTGTGGGAGTTTAATAAGTACAATGTGATGATAAAGATTTCAAAATTTGTGCTACGTTCTCCATATATGGCCTGGAAACATCTCCTGTCTGTCCTGTCCAAACCTCTTTTTTAGTTTTAGTTTTAGTTTTAGTTTTAGTTTTAGTTTTAGTTTTAGTTTTAGTTTTAGTTTTAGTTTTAGTTTTAGTTTTAGTTTTAGATTAGCTGCAATCAGCCTAGCACTTAAAAATACAAGTTTACCTTGATTTGTGCAATAACTATCTTTGAAAAAATACGAACTGGAAATTAAACACTGAAACTTAATTGTACCAGCAGAATCAGTTGCTTGGAGTCTCTTTTAAAGGAACTTCCTCCTGATTTATCCATTTTCGTTGATTGAACAGTTACTATGTAGAGATGGTACACTTGTAGAAACCCCAATGGCAAGGATTCTTGTTTTTAAGTTCTTGAATCTTAGTGGACTCCATATCATTCATCCCTCTAGGCATTCAACCAATACTTATTTAGCATCTAAAGAGTGCAAAACCCTATGCAGATACTGGAGATACAATGATGAGCAAATGCTCTCCTAAAACTTGTATTCTCTGGGAGATGCAGATATGAGCAAGTAAGTCAGCAGGATCACCAGATTAAATCCAGGGTGCCCAATAAAATTTGAATTTCAAATAAACAATGGTTATCCTTTTATCATACATATGTCACAAAAGTTGCATAGGAAAAACTTATATGGAAAAATTTGTTGTTTGCCTGAAATTAGAATTTCATTGTGTATCTTTATATATTTTTTGTTATCTAAATCTAGCAATCCTAAAGCCCCCAGATAAATAATTACACACTGGAAAAGAAAGGTGCCAGGGACTATGAGAACATATAATAGGGGGTTATTCTAGTTTGGCAGTGAAGACAGAAAAAAATTGGGGGGCATCTATTATGTGTCATGCACTGTGCTATACAGATTGTTTGCTAAATCCATGGTTATAAACAGAACATTAAAAAGTAGAGCCATAAATCCCATCTGGATTCCCGTGAGCTAAATGTAATATAAAATAATGTTAGAGATTATACAAACCAATTATTTCACCTACTTAATATTATTTCTCCTACTGATCGAACTATGCCTCATCCGAATTTCTACAATCTGAGTCCTGTTGTTATTATTATTGCCTGAATTGCCTTGTTGTTGTAGTAAAAGCTCTTGAATCAATAATTTTCAACCACCGCCTTGATATAAAACTATAAAGCAATAACTAAAAGCCGCAAAGCAATAATTAAAAGTCTCTGGTGCATGGCAGCATAAAACAAGTGTGATTGTTTCTTATCTAAAGTTAGGCTACTCATTGCATATCCAATTTCCACCTGTGATGTAACTGCAGCGTTCAGCATTAACCTCTAAGAATTTTGCACTCTTTGAAACTTACAGAAATAGTCAATAGGTTAGAATAAATTCACCATGTGTGTACAGTATAGACAATATTTCATATTCTTTTTAGAATTTACAGACAAACATAAGATCATTGTGTTTTTTAATATCCATATCTTTCAATCACTAAGAAAACAGCTGAATTTCTTTGCAAAGAAAGACATATGATATAGACAAAGATAGAAAAAATAGAATCCTTGAAAAAGTCAGCAGATTCAAAAAGATCTTTAGAAAGCATGAATCTAACTCGGACTAAGAAAAAAAGTTATGCTAACAATGTTATCATCTTTCATTTCCAGCCATTTACAATGCTCTCCCTTTACTAATAGTTGTTTCTTAAACATTGAACTTACAAACTTTAAATTAGGTAGTTTATTTTAACAATCATTCAATACTTATGAAATCCATGCAAAACTTTCACCTAAATGAATTCCACTTGGTAGTTTAATTAAGGCAAACCCTTAGTCAATGTATGTAAAAAATTAAATATATATCTGGGCATAGGCATACCTTGGAGATATTGTGGGTTCAGTTCCATGCCACCACAACAAAGTAAGTCAAAATCTTTTTGCTGGTGGTGGGTTTTGCCTTTAATTTGTAAAAAACACAACATTCTTGAAGTGCAATGAGGCAAAGCATAAGAAAACCAGGTATACCTGTGTATGTACATAGGTAACCAAGGGATTCCTTTTGCTGAAAGAGCCCGTTGCTAGCAATTAAGTGCCAGCAAACTCTTCATCAAGACATAAGAAGGAACATCTGTTCACTGAGATGTTCCCAAGAAACTTATCTTTAGCTAACCCAGAGGGAGAGCAGAGCATGGCTTTCTACTTAGCCAGTAAGTTTTACATTTGCCAAAGTACACCCTCTTCAGTCTCTTTGTGACTTGAATTTAATGTGATAAACTAATAACACTTACTGTTTCCTGCCTTCTGTAGGATAGATGATAGCAGCTGCTAAAAAATGATTTGCAAACCACAAGTTCCAGATTTAGCAATGCCCAGCGAGGCTGCCATCTGCAACCCTGTTTGATTACTAATAAATGCAAGCTGGTATAGAATGAAACCTTTTCCTCCCACCATTCCCTTCACCTTGTTATATTAAGCTCCTTGGCTGGGTCACACCCAACGTATGATAAACACCTCACATTGGAACAATTCCTTAAATAGCACAGTCACACACATGCCTCTGAAAACTGACAGTGTCCTTCTGTTTCAGTTCTTATTCTGTGAAGTCTGCTTTTCGTCTCAGAAACCAGGAGAAAACCTATGATACGTAAATCTCTGACTCAAAGCACTGAGGTGCTTCCAGATTCTTACCGTCTACAGAACCACGTGACCAGTTCCCACTAACACACATTCCAAACGATCAAGGCTGAAAATGACAGTTCAAGACTTTAGGTAGCTAAAGCCCCTTTGAAAACAACTCTGGGATTTGCCTGTGGTGAAAGCTACATTTCTGGGGAACCTAGCTTTATCACTTCCAGCCACCCATCTTTTCCCCAATTTTCTCAGTGTTCAGGTTTTATTCCTAGATTTGTTTCAAGGTTCCAATGAACTTGGAATATAGACTGATATGGGAGGTTGGTCTCATTTGCCACAAGCATGTTGAGCTTGGGTTTGGGGTGAGGAGACAATAGAGAGGCTACATCTGGGATTGCTTTTCCCTGTTTAGGGCAGGACTTGTTCCACCATAAATGACTAAGGGAGATAGCACCCACCAAAATTTACTTCCTTGGGGGGAAAACTTACCACCTTATTTTCACTTCACCAGCACTCCAAGAACCATCTTCGGAGAACTGGGAATTGGGAATGAAGGCCCCGGGGATCAGGTGGTGTGGGTGGAGCTAGCTTCCGCAGGGTTATGTGGAGTGAGGTGAAAGGCCGAGGCTGGAGAACAGGGAAGCCACTGATGAGCTACACCTGCCTCTTTGGTTTTAGCCAAGACCATGAGAAGATGGGTGTGAGGGAAGACACGTGGGAGGAATGAGGGCGACCTCTTTGGGTGCATCCATGCCATTTGGGGGCGCTCCCACCAAGTCGATCACAATGAACTAATAAAGATCATTCAGAATATACTCTTTAATTGGGTTGAAGAAAAAGACACTTTTTAAGTTAAACGTCAGACATTTCTATTGGGCCAGGTGCTGGGTGGTTTCTAAAACATTAATGCTGTTAATCATTGTCTTTTATGGGACCATGGCTGGTCTGGGAGACAAGATATATAAATTATATAAAGAAGCACATGAGTGGGACATTAAGCTCCATGGGAAGTCAGAACAGAATGAGCTCGGTGTGGGTTGCGAAGCCTTTAAAAATAGATGGGACACAAGCAGGGCTTTCAGTAATGAAATATTTTGGAAGCCAGAGGCTTGGACAAACCTGGGAGGTGGGGTGGCATGCAACTTGTGGTTTTGGCAGCACGAGGTGAACAGTCTGATGAAAGCTGGAGATAGTTGGGAGGTTGTGGAGTAGTAATAAAATAAAGTAAATATATATGTATACATGTTTAGATCGGTAGCATACAGATTCAGAAATGAATCAAATTTTCTATAATTCCATTTCCCGTTCCACAAAAATATGTTCAGCTGGGACAAACGTTTTAAAAACAGAACAAAATAAAACCTACCCCAAAACAAACAAAAAAGCACACGAGGATCAGGGTTGTAAACACACCGCCCAAAGCATCGTAACTGGAACTGAAATTCTGTCTCCAACTGGCAGTTTTACTTCCTACGCAAGGGGCTTCTTCAGCCACACCACTCGGGTCCCTAATCACACGCTTCACAGACCCCCGCTTCGGTGCTTTCCTACTTCTCCCCAGGTTTCCGTCTCCCCCGCTCCTTCTAGGGCGCTCAGCAGATCTCTTCTATCTGATCCTATGCCTGTGGGTCATCGTTCCTGTCACCAAGTGAGAGGGAAGGACTGTCATAGTTAAAAGTTGGGCTCTGGATTGAAATAACCTGACTTAAAATCCCAGCTCTGCCCTCACCAGTGTTGTGACCTTAGACAACTTAACTCCCTGTGCCTCAGTTTCTTCACCAGCAAAAGTGCATCAATCTCATGAAGGACTCCTGGGTTATTGCAGGAATGAAACGAGATCACACATGCATGGCACACTTTCTGAAACGCCTTTCACTTACTCAGATATTTGATGTCGTCTTAAAGCCCAGCAAGAGATGACCAGCTAACTCATTCCTCGCATTAGTCTTGCTCTGTTCGATTTCCCATCAAATGAAATGTCACATCCATACTTGTGATCTTCCTATCACTACACAGATATCGAAACTAGCAACACCCAGGGAGATTTCCCTCCTAGTCATAAAGGAAGCCGGCGGTGGAGCCAGAAATAATATTCAAGTTCTGAATCCACTAGACTATGTCACCTGTCTGGTAAATGATACTCTTACTTCCTCTTCCAACTAAATGCCTCACACCTGATGTTTCTCAGAGCAGTGAAAGGAATGACCTGAATAAATATCAATGGCTCTGCAATGAACTGAATGAAGATGTTATTTCATTATTCACTGATTGATTGCCTCGTGCTTATTCTAACACAGCGATTTTCAACCGTGTGCCACGCCACTCTAGGGTGTGCCACAAAAAAATGCAAACCATACAATACCTGACTATTTGGTCAGGGGCACTGACCTTTTCTTCCTTAGATTATCAAATAAAAGAAATGACAACAGCCAACACAACAATAGCTGTCAGTGTGAATGAATCAAAATTATACCTTTTTTTTTTGTCAGATCGACAGAACATATATCTTTTGGTGTGCTGCAGGGTTTTAGTAACTAGTTTGTGTGCCATGAGATGAAAAAGGTTGAAAATCGCTGTTGCAACAGAACGCCTTCCTCAGCTTCTCTGCTGGGAACAGCACTCATGAGTGTGGGTTCCTCTGGTACCTGCCCCAGGCAGGCAGCCAGGAAGGTTCAGTCTCACCCTGGCCAATGTGGCTCAGTGGTTGGAGCATTGGATTGTGCACCAAAGGGTCTCAGGTTTGATTCCTGGTCAAGGGCACATATCCCCACTCCTTGCACCTGTCCTGGCAAGTGCTGGGGGCAAGTGCAGGAGGCAGCTGATAGATGTGTCTCTCTTACATCCATGTTTCTCTCTCTCACCCTCCCTCCTTCTCTTCCACTCTCTCTAAAAGCAATGGGAAAAAAATCCCCAGGTGAGGATTAACAACAGCAACATAAATAATAATCTATGTATATAAAAGCCTAAGCAACTATTACCACCATTGGACTGGTTGCTATGACGACATACTGACTACCAGGGGGCAGATGCTCAATGCAGGAGCTGCCCCCTGGTGGTCAGTGCGCTCCCACAGCCAACCTCCTGTGGTCCTTCCTCCTGATCAGCCAGCCCCGATCAGACCCTCGATCACCAGCCAGGCCAAGGAACCCCACCCATGCACAAATTCGTGCACCAGGCCCCTAGTAATTAATAAAGTATGTAAGCCAGAAAGGTTCAGTCTCCACTGAGACAGTTTCTCCACCCCCACACAGGCTCTGTTAAGGCTTTGTTAATGTGGGATAACATGCAGACGTCACTAAAAGAAACCCAAGATGGGGCTTTGGCTTTTGGATATACTGTAGGTAGAGATGGTAACAGCATGTTCACTTGGCAAGTCCTTTCCCCTTAAGGCACATTGACCAGAAGGAGCCCTTATGTTGCCAGACCTGAAAGCAGCTGTCTGTCTTGTTATAATCAGAGAGCCTCTGAGAGACTCCCTCCCCAGTCTTCAAAATAACCTTTCAAGGAAATTAAATCATGCCATGTAAATAGCATATATATGTATGACACAGCCCCTTCTCTCTAATGCAATCTGTGATGTTGTTAGACATTAGCCAGTAGCTAGATCTCTGGGATTCATCTCTGGTTGGTCCAAGAGACCATTTTGTCTAACCAAGAGTAGATTGGAGGTGGAGAGGGGCATGATGAGAAGAAAACCAGACGGTGGAACCCTCCTTTAGTATAGGTGGGCCCAAACATAACACTTTTTTTTTAATCTGCTCTGTGTAAGATGCACTATTTCTTATGAGGTACTCTCTAGTGCCCTTATAGTCTAGAAATCGTTGCCTTTAAATTGCTTTCTGTTAATCAAATTTTAATAAGCAAAGGCAGTGTCTTCAAGAAGCCAATTTCATAAAGATATTGTCCCAGAAAGAAAGGGATTGGGAATTCTAGTGATCTATGGGCTTCATTCTGAAAAGGAAGAACGCAGAAGTGAATACTGAGGAAGGAAAATTGGCAACATAGTTTTGGAGGGAGTTTAAAGTAAAGCAAGGCTCTGAAGATATCACCAAGGTATGTATCTCTGAATGAAAATCACCTGTTGCCCTTCCAGATCTACCCTCTGGAAATAAAGCAAGGTCTACTGACCCCCATTGACAGCCTCCCTCTGCCCCTCCCCTCCTGCCCTTTGATTTCCCATTGAACTTGGCCAGGAAGAGGCACCAACAGAGAATAGGTGGGCAGGAGGGCCAGGGCCTGAGCTATGCATTCTCCTGGCTTCCACCCTCCAGGCCTGTCTGAGAGTGGCTCAGGCTTTTCCTCAGCTCCTGTCGCGTGACAGTCCTCACTTGGTTCTGCACTTCTTCCCTCCCCTGGCCCTTGCTGGGATGGTAATGTCTCCCTAAAGCCATGATGCCTGCCCCCACTTTTTATTATTTCCTATAACCCTGCCCGCACCTTCATGAATGAAACTCTTTTCAGTCCTCCTTTTAAATAATGTGCCACCCATTTCCTGATCTCAGAGATTCTTTCAGTTGTCATGTTAATTTCCATAGCTCAATACAGTTGTCATCTACATTACTCAAAGGGCACAATACTGCCCTTAAGTTATTTTGTTATTTTTTTAAACTCTTAGCCTTTTCTTCTAGTTGAATGCATGCAGCTAAGGCCAAGAGAGATTTGACTAAAAGTAAAACAACAACAACAGCAACAAAAAACAACTCCACGGCCAAAACCGGTTTGGCTCAGTGGATAGAGCGTCGGCCTTCGGACTGAAGGGTCCCAGGCTCGATTCCGGTCAAGGGCATGTACCTTGGTTGCAGGCATATCCCCAGTGGGAGAAGTGCAGGAGGCAGCTGATCGATGTTTCTAACTCTCTATCTCTCTCCCTTCCTCTCTGTAAAAAATCAATAAAATATAAAAAAAAAAAACCACAACTCCACAAGATTTCCTTTAAAACTTTGGATAGCTATTGCCAACTTTGTTTCCATACTGTTTGTATCAATTTATCATCTCACCAACAATCTGTGAGATGGCTTGGCTCCCCACACTCCCATCAGCACAATGTGTTGATCTTTGCCAATCTGATAGGTGAAGTATGGATGGCATCTCATCATTTTAATTTACATTTCTCTTCTTATGAATATGGTTTCATATGTCTAAAGCTATTTGTATTTCCATTTGTATGCTCTATTTGGTTGGATTCTTGGTCAGTTTTTTAATAGGAGTTTGATTTTATCAATTTACAAAGGCTCTTTATATATTAAGAAATTTAGTTTTTTTTGTATTTCATGTGTTAAATATGCATTTTTACAGTTTGTCATTTTTATTTTTTGTTGGCTTTTTTCATGCAGACTTTTAAAAAATACAGTCAAATTTGAATTTTCTCTGTGTGACCTCTGAGTTTGTGGTAGGCATAGAAAGGCTTTCCTGACTCCAAAATTATAAAAACATTCCCCCATGTTATTTTCTAGTATTTTTATGATTTGATGCTTATTTGGCTTATAGGGAGATAGGACTCTACCTTTAATATTTTCCTGATGGCTACCTGTTTTTCTCTAGGAAATGACTCTCCAGATATATTGCACATATTTACAAAGATACATATAAAATATATTTATTGTAGTATGCTTGGAATGGATGTGAAATATAGTATGCTTGGATGATGTAAAAATATTGAAAAATATGAAAAACAACCTTTGCATCCTTCAATAGGGAACTGGTTATATAAATTACAGTTCATTCACACACTGGAATAAAATACAGCTGTTTCAAAGAAATGTTCTTTAAGGCTAATATGGAATTCCAAAATTATGTGGTCAAGTTGTCAATCAACCCTAAGGTGAAGAATAGTACTTATACCATTTGTGATTTAAAACATTAGTATAGCCCTGGCTGGTGTAGCTCCTTTGGTTGGGTGTAGTCCTGTGCATGAAAAGGTTGCTGGTTTGATCCCAGTCAGGGCATATGCCTGGGTTGTAGGCTTTATCCCTGGTAGGAGGCATGCAGAAGGAAGCTCTCACATCAATGTCTCTCTCTCTCCCCCTCTTTCTCTAGAAATCAATTAAAAATATTTTTTAAAAGATATAGTATAAACCAAAGCAAAACAAACACACATATAAATACAGAGGAAAGTAGAGACAATGGTAACCTGGAAAAGAGAAACTGGGGGACTAAGAACAGGAGTAGAAGAGAGATTTATTTACTTCTGTCTATATTTTTGTACTGTATTAATGTACAATATTATCAATTTAAACAAATGAAAAATTAAGAGGTATTAAAAACTCAAGTAATTATGTTTTGGTAGTTGATTTAGTACTATAAAAGTAGATTTGTAAGATAATGTCATTTACAGTATTGAAATCTGCCCCTTAGTTCAGCAAAACACTCTTTTAACACATAGGTATGAAAATGTGGATCAGTAGCACCCTCTGCTGGTAGCAGGTTGAAATTTGATGACCCAGAAATCATTAATAAGTCTGTGATTTGTAATTATCAAGTATTCAAATAGTATATCATGAGTAATATTTCATATCATAAATTTGAAAAGTCACTGGGAAATTTCTACAGTTAAAAAAATCACCAATTTTTGCCCGGCTGGCATGGATCAGTGGTTGAGCATCCACTCGTGAACTAGGAGGTCACAGTTCAATTCCTGTCAGGGCACATGCCAAGGTTGCTGGCTCAATCCCCAGTTTGGTGTAATGCAGGAGGCAGCTGACTGATGATTCATTTTTATCTATCCCTCACTCCCTCTTCTTTCCTCTCTGAAATATATAGATAGATAGATAGATAGATAGATAGATAGATAGATAGAGATATAGATATCTACACTAATAAAAGAGAAAAATGGTAATTGGCGTACGACCGCTACCCTTCCCATTGGCATATCCTTATGCAAATTAACTGTCAGCCAAGATGGCGGCCGGCAGCCAGGCAGCTGGAAGCGAACGTGAGGCTTGCTTGCTCCAGTGACTGCAGACTCCAACGTTCCCCGCCTGACTTGCCGGCCTCTGAGCTGGCAGTTTGAAACATTCTAACAAATATAGCCGGCTGGGATCTCAGAGCTGAAGTTATACATTGTTTCGATTATAGAACGGCAAACAAACCAGCAGCGGAAGCCTCAGAGCTAGAGCCAGAGCTAAAGCTGGCCCAGAAGAAAAAAAAAAAAGAAAAAAAGGAGTGGTTGGGAGCTACAGTCAAAACCACCAGCCTGAAAGCAGCCCTCAGCCCTTCACCCAGACTGGCCAGGCACCCCAGTGGGGACCCCCACCCTGAAGGGTGTGTGACCAGCTGCAAACAGCCATCATCTCCTCATCCAGGCTGGCCAGGCACCCCAGTGGGGACCCCCACCCTGATCCAGGACACCCTTCAGGGCAAACCAGCCGGCCCCCAGGCCTCTATCCTATATAGTAAAAGGGTAATATGCCTCCCAGCACCGGGATCAGCGGAGCCGGGAGGCCTCCTGGCACCAGATCAGCATGACAGGGTGCAGCGCCCAAACCCCCTGATCGCCCTGCGGCTCTGTGTGTGACAGGGTGTGGCATCCCAACCCCCTGATCGGCCCTGCTCTGTGTGTGACAGGGGGTGGTGCCCCAACCCCCCCCCCCCACGGGCCCTGCTCTGTGTGTGATGGGGTAGAGCCATAACCTCCCCCATCGGCCCTGCCCTGAGTCTGACAGTGGCAGCGCCCCAACCCCCTGAACCACCCTGCTCTGTGTGTGTCAAGGGGGAAGTGCCCCAACTCCCCTATTGGCCCCTACTCTGTGAGTGACAGGGGGGAGCTCCACAACCCCCTGATCAGCCCTGCTCTGTGCGTGACAGGGGGGAGCTCCCCAACCCCCTGATGGGCCTGCTCTGTGCGTGACAGGGGGCTGCGCCCAACCCCCTGATTGGCCCTGCTCTGTGCATGACAGGGGGGAGCTCCCCAACCCCCCTGATGG
>NW_005871126.1:823933-840059 GCF_000147115.1 Myotis lucifugus
GGCGGGCGCCCCAACCCCCTGATCGGACCTTGCTCTGGGGTGATAGAGGGCGGCGCCCCAAACCCCTGATTCCGCCTGCTGTGTGTGTGACAGGGGGGCGGTGCCCTAACTCCCTTATCAGCCCTACTCTGTGTGTGACAGGGGGGAAGCTCCCCCAACCCCTTGATGGGCCTTGCTCTGTGCATGACGGGGGGGGGGGGCAGTGCCCCAACCCCCTGATTGGCCCTGCTCTGTGAGTGACAGGGGGCAGCGCCCCAACCCCCTGATTGGCCCTGCTCTGTGCATGACAGGGGGTGGCTCCGCAACCTCCCCATTGACCCTGCCTTGAGTGTGATAGGGGGTGGTGCCCCAACCCCCCAATCAGCCCTACCCTGAGCGTGACTGAGGGTGGCATCACAACCTCCCGATCCGCCCTGCTCTGTGAATGACAGGTGGCGGCGCCCCAACTCCCCAATCAGCCCTGCTCTGAGCCCGACAAGGGGCTGCACCTAGGGATTGGGCCTGCCCTCTGCCACCCAGGAGCAGGCCTAAGCCAGCAGGTCGTTATCTCCCAAGGGGTCCTAGACTGCGAGAGGGCACAGGCTGGGCTGAGGGACCCCCCCTTCCCCCCCGAGTGCACAAATTTTTGTGCACCGGGCCTCTAGTAGATATATATATTAAAAATCTCCATTTTTGTAGAAGTCCACAATTCTAGTATTTTATCTGTGATCTGTGTACAGAACTCTCTACTTTTGATGATGTGGAAATATTTAGAATAAAGTAATAACTATTTTTAACAACAGTTATCACCAAGTTGCATAAAAGTAAGCAATACACTGTACATGTTTGTCTTATCAGTCTATATTTTTTATTATGTTCATCTACACTAATAAAAGACAAACATGCAAATTGACTGTACCTTCGCTATGCCTTAAGCCATGCCCGCCAGCCAATCAGAGTGACTATAAGCAAATTAGCCCAACCAAGATGGCAGCCGGCAGCCATGGAGCTGAAGCCAGCAAGGAGGCTTGGTTGCTCCAGTGATGGAGGAAGCCAAGCTTCCTGGCCAGCTCTGAGCTCTACTGAAGGCAACAAAGTTTCAATTATAGAAGGTAAATAAATCCCAGAATAAAAAGAAAAAAGAAAAAAAGGAGAGGCTGGGAGCTTCTGTTGCCAGGGGGCTTGGCCAGCCTGAAAACGGCCCTCAGCCCCTCACCCAGGCTGGCCAGGCAACCCAGTGGGGACCCACACCCTGAAGGGGGTGTGGCCAGCCTGCAAACAGCCATCAGCCCCTGATCCAGGCTGGCCAGGCACCCCAGCAGGACCCCCACCCTGATCCGGAACATCCTTCAGGGAAAAACAGCCAGCCCCCACCCGTGCACCAGGCCTCTATCCTATATAGTAAAAGGGAAATATGCAAACCAACCCTAACAGCAGAAAGACTGGGAATGACTGGTCACTATGACACACATGGACCACTAGGGGGCAGACGCTCAATGCAGGAGCTGCCCCCTGGTGGTCAGTGTGCTCCTATAGGGAGAGTTCTGCTCAGCCACAAGCCAGGCTGATGGCTGCCAATACAGCGGTGGTGGTAGGAGCTTCTCCTGCCTCCTCAGCAGCGCTAAGGATGTCTGACTGCAGCTTAGGCCTGCTCCCCGGGCTGCCAGAGTGATGTCTGACTGCCAGCTTAGGCCCAGTTCCCCAGGGAATAGGCCTAAACCAGCAGGTGGTTATCCCCCAAGGTATCCCAGACTGTGAGAGGACACAGGCCAGGCTGAGGGACCCCCCCCCCCCCCCTCCAGTGCATAAATTTTTGTGCCCCAGGCCTCTAATCATTATTATAATTAATTCACTCATTCAACAATTAATGAGTATTTTGTGTGTGTCAAGTATATCCTAGTGCTGGGGATACACTGGGGGCAAATTAGATAAATTTTCTTTCTCTCATAGAATATACTTCCTACCAAAGGAGACATAACATAACTGACTGTAAATATAGTATATTACAGTCTTATAAGTGCTTAAGAAAGAAAAATAAAAAGAATGTAAAAATGAGTTTAGAGGGAGGGTTGCAATTGTAGATGGGGCAGCCAAGGAAGGGATCATCAGAAGGTAAATTTGAATATAGACCTGAAGAAAGGGAAAGGACTATCCAGAGGACATCTGTAAAAATATAGCAAGGCAGAAGAGCAAGTGCAAAGGTCCTGAGGTATAAGTTTACCTGACATATTTGAGAAACAGCAAGGAGGTTAGTGTAGCTGGAGTGAACAGAATAGGGGCAAGTAATAGGAAATAAAATCAGAGCATAAATGGGGGATAAATAACTATGTAGGATCTTAGGGTTATAAAAGGACGTTGGCTTTTACTCTGAGTGAGATGGGAAGCTATTGGATGATTTTTAAGGAGAACAGATACAAGCTCTGAAAAATGAATAAACTGAAGGAGTCAAGGATAGAAACCGTGGGATTAGTTAGATATTTATAGCAATAATCCAGGAGAAGAAATGATGACAAAAAGTTATAAATAGGTACAGAGATACTAGATGGATCAATAATCCTATATAATAAAAACCTAATATGCTAAGTGTCTGACCGTTCATTAGACCGTTTGACCAGTCACTATGATGCAACCACCAGGGGGCAGATGCTCTACTCTGATCAGTAGGTTAGCTTGCTGCTGGGGTCCAGCCGATAGGGACTGGGCAAGATGGGCCAGACACACCCTGGAGCCCTCCCTCGGTCCCTCCCTGGCCCTGATTGTGCACGAGTGGGGTCCCTCAGCCAGGCCTGTGCCTTCTCGAAATCCGGGATCCCTGGGGGATGTTGCAGAGCCAGTTTTGGCCCAAGTCCCACAGGCCAGAGCGAGGGACCCCACCGGTGCACGAGGCCTATAGTAGGTAGATAAAAAAATAAGTAGATAGATAGATACTGTTAGATGAGATGGTACATGCTGGCAGACCAAATGTAGGGTATTAGAGTAACAGAAGAATTAAGAATTACTTAAAGATTTTAGCCTGAGCAACTGGAGGAATGTAGTTGCATTAATTGAGAGTGTTTAGAGCAGCGGTTCTCAACCTGTGGGTCATGACCCTTTTGGGGTTTGAACTACCCTTTCAAAGGGGTCACCTAAGACCATCAGAAAACACATATATAATTACACTAGAGGCCCGGTGCACAAAATTTGAGCACTCGGTGTGTGTGTGGGGGGGGGTGTCCCTCAGCTCGGCCTGTGCCCATTTGCAGTCCAGGACCCCTTGGGGGATGTCCACCTGTTGACTTAGGCCCACTCCCGGGGGATCAGGCTTAAGCTTGCAGTCAGACATCCTTCTGGTAGCCAGGGAGCCCTCGGGGAATGTCCGACTAAAGGCTTAGGCCCCAAGGGATCGGGCCTAAACTGTTAGTTAAACATTCTTAGTGCTGCCACGGAGATGGGAGAGGTTCCTGCCACCACCTCCGCACTGGCCAGCCATGAGCCAGCTTCTGGCTGAGTGGCACTACTCCTTGGTCTGACCTAAACCCTAGAGATTAGTACTTCATTTTACAACTTTTTCTCAGTTTTTAGGCAGCAGCAAACTCAGACCACATAGTCGGGTATGCAAGAAATGTTGCTTTCTTTATTGTTTAGTAACCAAACCTAACTTCAACTTCAGTCCCCATTCTGCCAAGTGAAAAAACAAAATATTATTTAAAACAACAATGAGGTACCATCTCACACCTGTCAGAATGGCCATCATCAACAAATCAACAAACGACAAGTGCTGGAGAGGATGTGGAGAAAAAGGAACACTTGTGCACTGCTGGTGGGAATGCAGACTGGTGCAGCCACTATGGAAGGCAGTATGGAGGTCCTCAAAAAATTGGAAATGGAACTCCCATTTGACCCTGTGATCCCACTTCTAGGAATATATCCCAAGAAACCAGAAACACCAATCAGAAAGGATATATGCACCCAGATGTTCATAGCAGCACAATTCACCATAGCTAAGATCTGGAAACAGCCTAAGTGCCCATCAGTAGATGAATGGATTAGAAAACTGTGGTGCATCTACATGATGGAATACTATGCTGCTGTTAAAAAGAAGGAACTCTTACCATTTGCAACAGCATGGATGGAACTGGAGAGCATTATGCTAAGTGAAACAAGCCAGTCAATGAAGGAAAAATACCACATGATCTCGCTCTTTCATGGATAATTAAGACCGTTACAAACTTTTGAACAATAATAAATACAGTGGCAGAGCTGCCTCAAACCGATTGTCGGACTGCAGTGGGAAGGCCAGGGAGGGTTGGGGGACAGGAGGGAGGGGAGTAAGAGATCAACTGAAGGACTTGTATGCATCCATATAACCATAACTAATGGACATAAGACACTGGGGGGTAAGGGAGGGCAGGGGCTTGTCAAGGGTGGGGGGGGGGGGAAGGACACTTATGTAATACCCTTTGTAATACTATTAGCGAAAAATAAAAAAAAATAAATAAAAAAACAAGAAAACAAAAAACAAAATATTATTTAACTTAGGTTCCCCACCCCCTTCTCTGGAGTTGTACTTCCATGTCAGACAGTTTATATCTCAGGCAGAGGTGCCAAAGAACTGAGCAGGGTCAAGAACAAGTGGACCTCAGTCTTCTGTCTGGACTGGCCCCCACCCAGTGCCCTTGACCCTCACCTGACCCTCACCTCAGAGCTCAAGTCCATGCCGACCCCTGGTATATTCTCCTCATCTGGGCCTTGAGGCCTCTTGAGTCCAATTCGCTCTCTTCATCCCTCCCTGCCACCTTCTCTCTCTCACACAAAGAGCTATTGGGCTTTCTGGGGTGAGGTCCTCTGACACCTCCTCAGCCCTGTTGCATGGACATCATCTTGGTGCCTTGGTCATGGCCACAAAGCTGTGTGGCTGCTCTCAGACCCTACGTCTCCTGCTGCCTTAGGGAGTGACTCAGTGGGAGGGGAGGATCACAGTCCTTTTTACATGGCCGCCAACAAACACTCAGTGTTCCTTCCCTCTAGTTCTCCTTCTCCTCCTCACCCCAGTCCAGGCACGTCTATGTGCAGGGTAGGGGAGGGTGGGAGGCAGGGGTGTCTCTGACCCAGCACACAGGCTTCCAGACCCACTGATCCCCCAGGAGGCCTTCCATGCTCTGGACCTCGACACCCAGAACCTGTCCCCTCTCAGCTGTAGGTCTTTGCCCACAGTGGTCAAGTCTGTTTAGAGCAGTGGTTCTCAACCTTGGCTACACATTAGAATCACCTGGAAATCATTTTAAAATCCTTTTTAAAATCACAGAGTGACAGCCGGTGTTGTCCACGGGGAACTAAGCAGGCTTATGGGGAGGGAGCAGACCCATTCCAATTTTCCCTGCGCGTGCAGGGTGCGGCAGAGCCCTTCATGACAAGGTCCGTGGTCTCCCTTCAAAGGGTCATCACCTTTCACAGCACAACTCCTCCGGTGGTGTCTACAGGGCTCCTGGGCTCTGCTAGGCTTCCCCCACTCCCCCATGGCCTCTGAAACACCCAGTTGGGGCAAAAGCATATAAGCCCCACTGTCCCACTCTAGTGCTGTAGGGATGGTATCTTCCCCTTTGGGTCACCTCCCAAAGGCGAAACGAACCCACACCCACCCCCTCCACCTAACACACACACACACACACACACACACACACACAAACAAACACAAAATGTTGTTTTATTTCTGCACACATTTCCTTTTGGCCTTTCCAGAGACGGAATCCAAAAGCACGTTGATGTGTGCTTCTGGGAAGCTTTGTGATACTAGGAGAGTCGGCAAGTTCTACATCCTGCCAACATATCCTCTTTCTGACAGTCTTCTAGACCAACTGGCTACCCTTATCACTCAACACTGACATCCATGTGTTCCCTATGGTTATGATGAGAGACTTCCCAAACTCATGTTCACAAACTAAGCAGGAACAGGGAACCCTTACCCTCCGTCCAGAGCTATGATGAGCCAGATGGCAGTTCGCAGTCCACCGAGGAGAAGAGCCAGAGCAGTGTATTCTGTAACTCTGCGTGTCTCTATGCATTTAGCAGCCTTTCCACCAGGGCCGATGACGCGAACAACCGACCGACCGTGAAGTACCCAGTCCAAGGACAGCTGACTTGAATGACAGTGATGAGAGAAACAGAATCTCGAGGTCCAGTCCTCACTTGGGGATTCCTCTTCAGAAGGGGCAACTGCCGCCTTCTACTTTCCCAATGCTTCTCTTCCTGAAACGCACCCTCCAGAGACCATATCCATTTGGCAGATGGAGAGGGGGTGGGTACGAGGGTCGGTGACAGGCCCTGCGGCCCCTCCTCCTCAAGGGTGTCGCAGGTTTCAAGGGTCCTGGCGTATATGGCATACTGTTCTCAATATGTCTGCTTCCTTTCTTAGCGCTATGTGTTTTAACCAAGGTCATCTCTCCTAGAAAGGTTGTTTCCCCAGGTGGGGATTTTTCCCTGGAGTTAGGGATTCACAGGTCTAAGGAACAGAATAATCAGTAAAACCCCTTAACTAAGTGCCCGGCGGATAGTTAATCACATTAACTAGGAACAATCACCCTTATGCTACCTAAGCTTTACTTAGGATAATCTTCTTCAGTTACTCCCTTGTAGCTTAACAGAACAATGGAGTAGTGACCTTGGAATGGAGATAACAAACGCCCTAACCTTTGGAATAGAATGGATAGGATTAAAATCAACTGGTATAAATACAGATGTAGCAGGAGAATCAAGACAGAACCTGGAGTGGCAGAGCCGCCTTCCTACAGTCGCAGAGCCAACTCTGTGCAGGGAAGGTCCAAAACGACTGCGACCTCAACCAGGCACCTCACAGCTCAGCCAGCCCCGCCCGGACCACAGCGCCCACTCGCCACGCTGTTCCTGAAGCCAAGCTACCAAAGTGAGGGACCAACGTGCTGACACTCGGAATCAAGCCAAGGCATATTCTGCGCCCGCCATGGCCGACCAAGTGGACATGTCTCTGGACGACATCATTCAGCTGAACCGGAGCCAACGGGGCGGCCGGGGCCATGGCCGCGGCAGGGGCTGGGGCCCAGGCCGGGCGGGCTCCCAGGGAGGCCGCGGTGGCTGTGGAGCGCAGCCCGCAGCCCGAATGAGCCGGGGCGGCGGGCCCATCCGGAACCGAAACCGGGCGGCCCTCATCGAAGGCGGCAGCGCGGCAGGAGGCCGAGGCAGGAACCGGCCTGCGCCCTACAGCCGGCCCAGACAGCTTCCCGACAGGTGGCAACACGACCTTTTAGATCGCGGCTTCCGCGCGGGCGCCGGCCTGGAGACCGGGGGCAAACTGCTGGTGTCCAACCTGGACTTCGGTGTGTCTGACGCGGACATCCAGGAGCTGTTTGCGGACTGCGGGACCCTGAAGAAGGCCGGCGTGCACTACGACCGCTCTGGCCGCAGCCTGGGATCGGCCCACGTGCACTTTGAGCGCAAGGCAGACGCCCTGACAGCCATGCAGCGGTACCACGGCGTCCCCTTGGACGGCCGCCCCATGAACATCCAGCTCGTCACCTCACAGGGAGACACGCAGCGCAGGCCGGGACCCAGTGTCAACAGAGGCGGGAGGACTAGGAACCCAGGATCTGGAGAGGCGCCCGCGGAGGCAGCCGGGGCAGAGGCAGGGGCACCGGCCGGAGTTCCAGGCAGCAGATCTCTGCGGAGGAGCTGGATGCCCAGCTGGATGCTTACAACGCGATGATGGACACCAGCTAACGCACCAGCAAGTCTGTGCGTGCAGCTAGGCCCTGGCAATCTGGCGACGGAACCTGCCTGGCTGGAGAACCTGGCTACGCTGCTCATCAACTGAACGCTGTCTCCACGTCATTCCCTCCTCGCCAACTCTGTCCATACCTTTTTCTCTGAAATCAATAAAAAATATATTAAAAATAAAATACAAGTAACAAGAAATTAAAAAAAAAAACAGAAAACCTTGAGTGGTTCATGTTTCCATAGTACACACTAAAATAACACATTTCTAGTGTTTTTAAATAGAAGAGGTATGCCATTCTTCCCAAATGTGCAGTCATAAATACTTTGAAATACAGCCCTATTATGTTTACAAGATCAACATGTATTTATTTTTCTTCCCTGGCAGATAAGAACTAGTGTTAATGTTGTGCTACATAAACATTGCATTCACTTTCTTGTTTTTATGACACACAAAATGGAATCACTTATTCACCAGGACTTTTCCCCTATAAAACTATTCACAAAGTAACTAGCACAGGGAGTTGAATAATAAATCAAACACCATATAAAACCTAGGCTTCTCTATACGTGCAGATCAACAGGCTGAGCTTTGCATGTTACAGGAGACAGAAAGTTCCTCAGACAAGGACTTCTACTGAAAACCAGCAGCTGGGTGTGAACCTGTTGTCAGGGCAAAATGATCCTGATGCCTAGCACGTAGCAGCACCATGTAGGTCAGTGATGGCGAAGCTATGGCACGCATATCAAAGGTGACAGGCGAACTCATTTTTTTGGTTGATTTTTCGTTGTTAAATGGCATTTAAATATATAAAATAAATATCAAAAATATAAGTCTTTGTTTCACTCTGGTTGCAAATATCAAAAAATTTCTATATGTGACACGGCACCAAAGTTAATTTTGGGATTTTCAAATGGTGACACGCCGAGCTCAAAAGGTTCGCGATCACTGATGTAGGTCATAAGAGAGAGACATCAGTATGTATATCTTCAGGTGGTTTTTTTCCAGCATGTGCTTATCCACTGCCTACAATAGATTGCTGGATAATAAACTGGGATTAATATTCTGAAACTCAACAAAGCACTGTTTATTTATTTATTTTGTTATTATTTTTCAATTTATTGTTTTTTTTTGTTTTTTTTGTTTATTTTTCGCTAAAAGTATTACAAAGTGTGTTACGTAAGTGTCCTTTTCCCCCCCGCCCTTGACAAACCCCTGCCCACCCTTACCCCCCAGTGTCTTATGTCCATTAGTTATGCTTATATGGATGCATACAAGTCCTTCGGTTGATCTCTTACTCCCCTCCCTCCTGTCCCCCAACCCTCCCTGGCCTTCCCACTGCAGTCCGACAATCAGTTTGAGGCAGCTCTGCCTTGTATCTATTATTGTTCAAAAGTTTGTAATGGTCTTTATTATCCATGAATGAGTGAGATCATGTGGTATTTTTCCTTCATTGACTGGCTTGTTTCACTTAGCATAATGCTCTCCAGTTCCATCCATGCTTTTGCAAATGGTTAGAGTTCCTTCTTTTTTACAGCAGCATAGTATTCCATCGTGTAGATGTACCACAGTTTTCTAATCCATTCATCTACTGATGGGCACTTAGGCTGTTTCCAGATCTTAGCTATGGTGAATTGTGCTGCTATGAACATAGGGGTGCATATATCCTTTCTGATTGGTGTGTCTGGTTTCTTGGGATATAATCCTAGAAGTGGAATCACAGGGTCAAATGGGAGTTCCATTTCCAATTTTTTGAGGAAACTCCATACTGTCTTCCATAGTGGCTGCACCAGTCTGCATTCCCACCAGCAGTGCACAAGTGTTCCTTTTTCTCCACATCCTCTCTAGCATTTGTCGTTTGTTGATTTGTTGATGATGGCCATTCTGACAGGTGTGAGATGGTACCTCATTGTTGTTTTGATTTGCATCTCTCGGATGATTAGTGACTTTGAGCATGTTTTCATATGTCTCTTGGCTTTCTGAATGTCCTCTTTTGAAAGGTGTCTATTTAGATCCTTTGCCCATTTTTTGATTGGATTGTTTATCTTCTTTTTGTTAAGTTGTATGAGTTCCCTATAAATTTTGGAGATTAAGCCCTTATCAGATATGACGTTGGCAAATATGTTTTTCCAAGAAGTGGGTTTTCTTGTTGTTTTGTTGATGGTTTCTTTTACTGTGCAGAAGCTTTTTATTTTGATGTAGTCCCATTTGTTCATTTTCTCTTTAGTTTCAACTGCCCTAGGAGCTGTATCAGTGAAGAAATTGCTTTGGCATATGTCTGAGATTTTGTTGCCTTTGTATTCTTCTAGAATTTTTATGGTTTCCTGTCATACATTTAAGTCCTTTATCCATTTTGAGTTTATTCTTGTGTATGGTGTAAGTTGGTGGTCTAGTTTCATTTTCTTGCATATATCTGTCCAATTTTCCCAACACCATTTATTGAAGAGACTATCTTGGCTCCATTGTATGTTCATGCCTCCTTTGTCAAAAATTAATTGAGCATATTGGTTCGGGCTAATTTCTGGACTCTCTATTCTATTCCACTGATCTATATGTCTGTTCTTGTGCCAGTACCAGGCAGTTTTGAGAACAGTGGCTTTGTAATACAGCTTGATATCTGGCATTGAGATCCCACCTACTTTGTTCTTTCTCAGGATCGCTGCAGCTATTCGGGGTCTTTTTTTATTCCAGATGAATTTTTGGAGAGTTCGTTCTAGATCTTTGAAGAAGGCCATTGGTATTTTAATGGGAAGTGTGTTGAATTTATAGATTGCTTTCGGTAGTATGGACATTTTAATGATGTTGATTCTACCAGTCCAAGAACATAGTATGTTTTTTCATCTTCTCTTTATGTCTTCCTCTATCTCTTTTTTCAACGTCCTGTAGTTTTCTGAGTAGAGGTCTTTTACCTCTTTAGTTAAGTTTATTCCTAGGTATCTTAATTTTTTTGGTGCGATGGTAAATGGGATTGTTTTTATAATCTCTCTTTCTGAAAGTTCACTATTGGTGTATAGAAATGCCTCGGATTTCTTGGGGTTAATATTGTATCCTGCTACATTGCCAAATTCATGTATTAAGTCTAGTAGTTTTTTGATGGAGTCTCTAGGGTTTTGTATGTATAATATCATGTCATCTGCAAATAAGGACAGTTTTACTTCCTCTTTTCCAATTTGGATGCCTTTTATTTCTTCTTCTTGTCTAATTGCAATGGCTAATACTTCCAGGACTATGTTGAACAGGAGTGGTGAGAGTGGGCATCCTTGTCTTGTTCCTGTTCTTAGGGGAAATGGTGTTAGTTTTGTCCATTGAGTATGATGTTGGCTGTGGGCCTGTCATATATGGCTTTTATTATGTTGAGGTATGATCCTTCTATTCCCACCTTGCTGAGAGTTTTTATCAAAAATGGGTGTTGGATTTTGTCGAATGCTTTTTCTGCATCAATTGATATGACCATGTGGTTTTTTTCTTTCAATTTGTTTATGTGATGTATCACATTTATTGATTTACGGATGTTGTACCATCCTTGCATCCCTGGGATAAATCCTACTTGGTCATGGTGTATGATCCTTCTGATGTACTGCTGGATCCGATTTGCTAAGATTTTGTTGAGGATTTTGGCATCTATGTTCATGAGGGATATTGGCCTGTAATTCTCTTTCATTGTGTTGTCTTTACCTGGTTTTGGTATTAGGGTGATGCTAGCTTCATAGAATGTGTTTGGAAGTGTTCCTTCCTCTTGAACCTTTTGTAGTAATCTGAGGAGGATAGGTTTTAGTTCTTCCTTGAAAGTTTCGTAAAACTCCCCTGAGAAGCCGTCTGGTCCTGGGCTTTTGTTTGCTGGAAGCTTTTTGATAACTGCTTCAATTTCTTCCATAGTTATTGGCCTATTGAGATTTTTAGATTCTTCCTGATTGAGTTTTGGAATGTTGTATTTTTCTAGGAATTTGTCCATTTCCTCCAGGTTGTCTAGTTTGTTGGAGTAGAGTTGTCCGTAGTATTGTTTAACAATCATTTGTATTTCTGTGGGGTCTGTTGTTATTTCGCCTCTATCATTTCTGATTTGGTTTATTTGGGACCTCTCTCTTTGCTTCTTGGTGAGCCTGGCTAGGGGTTTGTCAATCTTGTTTATCCTTTCAAAGAACCAGCTCTTGGTTTCATTGATTTTCTGTATTGTTTTTTTGGTCTCTATTTCATTGATTTCTGCTCTAATCTTTATTATCTCCTTCCTTCTGCTCACTCTGGGGTTTTCTTGTTGCTCTCTTTCTAATTCTTTGAGTTGTAGAGTTAGATGATTAACTACCATTTTTTCTTGTTTTTTGAGATAGGCCTGTAGAGCTATAAACTTCCCTCTCATGACTGCTTACATTGTGTCCCATAGGTTTTGGATTGTTGTGTTTTCATTGTCATTAGTGTCCAGGATGTTTTTAATTTCTTCTTTGATGTCATTGGTAACCCAATCAATATTTAATAACATGCTATTCAGCTTCCAAGTGTTTGAGTATTTTGGGTTGTTTTTATTGTAGTTTATTTCTAACATTATGCCATCGTGGTCTGAGAAGATGCTTTTTATGATTTCAAACTTCTTGAATTTGTGGAGACTTTGCTTGTGACCCAATATGTGGTCTATTTTTGAATATGTCCCATGAGCACCTGAGAGGAATGTATATTCCATGGCTTCGGGGTAAAGTGTTCTGAAGATGTCAATTAAGTCCATCTGATCTAGTGAGTCATTTAGGATTGCTGTTTCTTTGCTGATTGTTTATCTAGCGGATTTATCCAGTGATGTCAGTGGTGTATTAAAGTCCCCTACTATGATTGTATTGTTGTCGATCTCTCCCCTGATATCTTCCAGAAGTTTTCTTATGTATGTGGGTGCTCCTGCATTGGGTGCATATATGTTTACCACGGTTATATCTTCTTGTTGTATTGATCCCTTTAGTATTATGAAGTGGCCTTCCTTATCTCTGGTTATGGCCTTCACTTTGAGATGTATTTTGTCAGATATAAGTATTGCTACCCCAGCTTTCTTTTCCTTTCCATTTGCGTGAAAGATATTTTTCCATCCCTTCACTTTCAGTCTGTGTGAGTCCCTTCTAATGAGGTGGGTCTCTTGTAGACAGCAGATGTATGGGTCATGTTTTTTTATCCATTCAGCCACTCGATGTCTTTTGGTTGGAGCATTTAGTCCATTTACATTTAAAGTTATTATTGAAAGGTACTTGTTTGTAGCCATTTCTTTTTGTGTGTGTGTGTGGCTGTTTTCTTTCTGAGCTTGATATTTCTTCTTTTTACACCAGTCCCTTTAGCATTTCTTGTATGGCTGGCTTGGTGGTGATATACTCCCTTAGCCTTTTTTTGTCTGTGAAGCTTCTTATTTCCCCTTCAATTTTGAATGATAGCCTTGCTGGATAGAGTATTCTTGGATTCAGTCCTTTGCTTTGCATTACTTTGTAGATTTCCGTCCATTCTTTTCTGGCCTGATGTGTTTCTGTTGAGAAATAATTTGATAATCTAATGGGAGATCCCTTGTATGTAACTTTCCGTCTCTCTCTTGCAGCCTGTAAGATTCTCTCTTTGTCCTGAACATTTGCCATGGTAATTATGATGTGTCTTGGTGTGGGTCTTTTTGGGTTCACCTTGTTTGGGACTCTCTGGGCTTGTGTGACTTTTTTCTTCCCCACCTCAGGGAAGTTTTCTGATATTATTTCTTTGAATAGGTTTTCTAATCCATGTTCATCTTTCTGTTGTTCTGGCACCCCTATTATTCGTATGTTGTTTTGTTTCATGTTGTCCCAAAGCTCCCTTAGGCTCTCTTCCTGTCTTTTAATTTTTTTCTCCAATTGTAGTACAGTTTGAGTGTGTTTTGCTTCCTTGTCTTCTAATTCACTAATTCAGTCCTCCGCTTCTCCTAGTCTACTGTTGATACTTTCAATGGTGTTTTTTATTGCAGCTATGTCGCTCTTCATTTCTTCTTGGGACCTACTTAAGTTGTTGAATTTTTCATCTGTTTCTTCTAGCTTCTTGCATATGGTATTGATTTTTTCCTCCGTCCACTGCATGTACTCTAGGACCCTAATTCTGAATTTTTTTTCCGTCACGTTGCATGCCTCTGTCTCACTTAGCTGCTTTTCTGGCGAGTCCTCCTTTTCTTTTCTTTGGGGGTTTCTTTGTCTACCCATGTTTGATCTCACTGACATATCTAGTTGTTGAGTTGTTCAGTGGCTGCTCCCTGGGTGGCAGTGGCTGCTCCCTGGGTGGCAGTGGCTCCTCAGGCTGTGGTTGCTCCTTGGGCAGTTGTGGTAGCACCTGCTCCTCCATTGGTAGCAGGGCCTCTGGTGGGTGCTGTTCACAGCTGTGGTGGCTCTTCTGGCTGGTGGAGGGAGGTTTCACACCCAGTAACTGTTCCCCAGACAGAGCGTGTGGTGATCAGGAGGTCGCTGTTGCTTGAATCTGCTGCGTTGATTTAAAGGCACCAAATACAACACAACAAGGCACAACGTACCAGGCACTGAACACGAATGTATTTACAATATTAATAACCCCAAATAAAGGTGGCCACCCGAGCAAAGAGAGTTAGGAGGTAAGGAAGATAGAAGAGAAAGAGAAAGAAGAGAAAAAAGAAAGAAAGAAAAAAAAGAAGTGCAAAAATGAAATTGGAAAAAGGGAGGGAAAAAAAGAAGAGGAAAAGAAAAAAAAAGTAAGAGAGAAAAGAGAATGAAGTATAAAAGGGGAAGAGACTATTTATATGAGGAGAAAACTCCTATAGAACTGCCACTAATCCTAACAAATTACAGCAACAGATTCCTGGAGTTGAATACAAACTACCAACAACCAATAATATCAAGCGATGCAAGGGAAAACAGAAGCACCGAAATAACCGGAGGGGGGTACAGAAAAATAAAAAGAATAAGCAGAATAACCTCAAAAACAATCCTAAAAATAACCTCAATATACTCGTCAATCAAGCAAACAACAATAAAACAATAGAGAGAGAAAAGAAGAAGAAGAAGAAGAAAAAATTTGGATAGTGAAGGAAGATAAGGGAAAGGTGTATAAGGATTTAGAGCAGGGGATTGGACAAAGGATATATAAGTAGGGTGAAATTTTGACAGGGGGTAAAAAGAATAGGGAAAATCTAAAGCTGGAGTAGGGTAAGAGAAACAGGACAACAAAAGGGAAAAAGTGGGGAAGAGGGTTTTAGCACAGAGGCAAAATTGAGGTAGAGAGAAATGTTGCTAAAGGGACGATGAGAATAGAATGGAGAGCAATAGTCCCAAAATAAAATAAAGACAAAATAAAATGACACTTTAAAAAATGGTAAAATGGTAGCAATAATAATACTAGTTAAAAATAAAAATGTAGTAATTGAAAGGGTAAAATCAGGTGATGGGAAAAAAAAGAAGAAAAAAAAGGAAAAAAAATGTTTTCTTAGTTAAAAGGTGAAAAAGTAATTTAAAAAAAAATAAAAATAAAAATGTGCAGTAATGCAGGTGCTTCAGATCTTCTACTCTTCTTTTTGGCACGCCCGGAATTCAGGAGAATGTTGAATTTCCCTCTGATACACTGTTCCTCCGTGTTGTAAGCCACAGTCCTGGTTTTAAGACCGGCCGTAAAATCCCCTTATAGCCTTATCTGTATTTACAGAAGAGTCAATTCGTGGCTCTGCCTCTGGGTGGCAGTGTGTCTGGATTGACTTCCAAGGCTATATGTCCTCTCTGACCAGGAGTTCTCTATTGTACCTGAACCAGCTCCGCCCAGAGCTTGCTCCCCAGGTGCCACTCCCAGCTCTGTTTCCCAGGCTCCCCAAAAACAATCTTCCCCTACAGGCTCTGCTAGCGACCCCAACTGGGCAATCCCATGCACTGGGCTCAAAAATCAAATTCACAGATTTAAGAGGAAGTGTGTAAACAAGAGCCTGGGAAGCTGTGCGAACTCGCTGGGCTCCACCTTCCAGATTTGCGCAGAGTTTCTGCACGCGCTCTGGCCCCTGGCACCAAGTAGCAGGCTGGCTGGAAGATTCTGAGGCTGCCCCTTTGCATCCAGTCCAACTATGGCCTTATTTATAGTGTTACCTTCTGTGAGCAGCCCTGCGGGAGCCCTCCCCACTTGCGGGTCACGCTGGCCTCAATGGGCGCGGACTTTGTGGGGCGCAGATTCCTCCCCCCCCCCCCCCCCCGCTAACGCGCGGTCCTCGCTCCCACCTGAAATTGAAACTTGACCTTTGTGAAGAGTCTAACCTTTCCCTGGAGGGAAACAAAACTCCTCTTGAGTCATGCAGTCTCGATGCTTGAAAGCCCTTGGCTTCGGGTTAGTAAACGATTCTCGGGAGCCCGGTAACAGACGCCTAAAATGGGGCGGGCTCCAAGGGTGAACTTGGCTTCTCGGGGGAGGTTTATGCTCTCAGCTCCTATACATCCCCATTTT
>NW_005871126.1:840388-880114 GCF_000147115.1 Myotis lucifugus
AAAAAATTACTCTCCCAGCCTTTCCGCTGTCGTTTGAAAATGTTTGCTGTTTCTAGCATTTTTAAAAAATATATACTTTATTGATTTCAGAAAGGAAGGGGGGGGAGAGGAAGAGAGAGATAGAAACATCAATGATGAGAGAGAATCATTGATCAGCTGCCTCCCGCATGCTCACATTGGGGATTAACCCAGCAACCAGGGCACGTGCCCTGACCAGAAATTTAACTACAACCTCCCGGTTGAGAGGTGGAACGGCCCACGTGCACTTTGAGCGGAAGGCAGACGCCCTGACAGCCATGCAGCGGTACCACGGCGTCCCCTCGAATGGTCACCCCACAGGGAGACACGCAGCGCAGGCCGGGACCCAGTGTCAACAGAGGCGCGAGGACTAGGAACCAAGGATCTGGAGGCTTCGGTGGCGGCACCCGCAGAGGCGCCCGCAGAGGCAGCCGGGACAGAGGCAGGGGCACGGGCCGTAGTTCCAAGCAGCAGATCTCTGCGGACGAGCTCGATGCCCAGCTGGACGCTTACAACGCGAGGACGGACACCAGCTATAGGCCTGGACAACCTGGCGGGAGAACCTGGCTTCGCTGCTCATCAGCTGAACGCTGTCTGTCTCCGCGTCATTCCTTCCTCGCCGACTCCGTCCACAGCGCGAGACCTGAGACCCACTGTGCTTGTGAATCCTGACCTTGAGCCCGTGTTTTGCTTCCTTTGGTTTGGTTTTATTTCCCTGATCGAGCACCTGTTTTACCTTGCACAAATAAAGGTAAAATCCACAAATCCTTCTTGTCTCCGAAAAGACGTTTCTTTTCCTTCCCACGCTGCTTTGTGTCACCGAGCGGTCTGGCACCCGCGGAGCCGGAGGCGTCTTTCTTTCACGTGGTCTCCTAGGCTCTGATGAGAAAGGAGACCAAACCCCATCGCCAGGAGCACCTGGGGAGCGGCCACCATGACATGGTCCGCATTCCTGGGCGCTGTCCCACACTTGCCCTGAGGGGGGTGCTAGGCAAGCGTTTCCAGCGGCACTCGAATTGATTTCCAAACCTTGTGGGGCGATCCAAAGGTTTGCCATTTTACCCAGCATCCCTAGAACCTCAGCACCCGGGGCAAGCACAGAGTGACAGCCGGTGTTGTCCCCGGAAACCAAGCGGGCTTATGGGGAGGGAGCAGACCCATTCCAATTTGCCCTGTGCGTGCAGGGTGCGGCAGAGCCCTTCATGACAAGGTCCGTGGTTTCCCTTCAAAGGGTCATCACCCTTCACAGCACAACTCCTCCTGTGGTGTGTACAGGGCTCCTGCACTCTGCTAGGCTTGCCCCCGGGCCTCTGAGACACCCAGTTGGGGCAAAAGCCCCACTCTAGTGCTGAAGGGATGGTATCTTCCACTTTGGGTCACCTCCCAAAGGCGAAAGGACCCCACACCCCACCCCCTCCACCTCACACACACACACACACACACACACACACACACACAAATGTTGTTTTATTTCTCCGCACATTTCCTTTTGGCCTTTCCAGAGTCAGAATCCAAAAGCACGTAGGTGTGTGTTTCTGGGAAGCTTCGTGACACCCGGAGAGTCGGCAAGTTCTACTTCATGCCAACATATCCTCTTTCTGACACTTCTTGACCAACTGGCCACCCTCAACACTCAACACTGACATCCATGTGTTCCCTCTGGCTATGATGAGAGACTTCCCAAACTCATGTTCACAAACCAAGCAGGAACAGGGAACGCTGACCGTCCATTTTCCAGTGCCATGAGGAGTCAGATGGCCGTGCGCTGTCCACCGAGGAGAAGAGCCAGAGCAGTGTGTTCTGTAGCTCTGCGTGTGTCTATCTATGCGTTTAGCAGCCATTTCACAAGGGCCGATAACTCGACCGACCAACTGACCGTGGAGTACCCAGTCCTAGGAGACCTGATTTGAATGACAGTGATGAGAGAAACAGAATCTCGAGGTCCAGTCCTCACTTGGGGATTCCTCTTCAGAAGGGGCAACTGCCGCCTTCTACTTTCCCAACACTTCTCTGACGGAAACGCACCCTCCAGAGACCATATCCATGTGGTAGACGGAGAAGGGGGGGCGGGAGTAATGAGGGTTGGTGACAGGCCCTGTGGCCCCTCGTCCTCAAGGGTGTCGCAGGTTTCAAGGCACCTGGCCTATATGGCATACTGTTCTCAATATGTTTGCTCCCTTTCTTAGCGCTTCTTATTTTAACCAAGGTCATGTCTCCTAGAAAAGTTGTTTTCCCAGGTGGGTATTTTTCCCTGGAGTTAGGGATTCACAGGACTAAGGAACAGACTAATCAGTAAAAGCCCTTAACTAAGTGCCAGGTGGATAGTTAATCACATTAACTAGGAACAATCACCCTTGTGCCACATAAGCTTTACTTAGGATAATCTTCTTCAGTTACTCCCTTGTAGCTTAACAGAACAATGGAGTAGTGACCTTGGAATGGAGATAACAAACGCCCTAACCTTTGGAATAGAATGGATAGGATTAAAATCAAGTGGTATAAATACAGATGTAGCAGGAGAATCAAGACAGAACCTGTAGTTGGAGAGCCGCCTTCCTACAGTCTCAGAGCCAACTCTGTGCAGGGAAGGTCCAAAAGGACTGCGACCTCAACCAGGCACCTCACAGCTCAGCCAGCCCCGCCCGGACCACAGCGCCCACTCGCCACGCTGTTCCTGAAGCCAAGCGACCACCGCTCGCCTGGGACCCCGCGCCCAAAGTGAGGGACCAACGTGCTGACACTCGGAATCAAGCCAAGGCATATTCTGCGCCCGCCATGGCCGAACAAGTGGACATGTCTCTGGATGACATCATTCAGCTGAACCGGAGCCAGCGGGGCGGCCGGGGCCACGGCCGCGGCAGGGGCTGGGGCCCAGGCCAGGCCGGCTCCCGGGGAGGCCGAGGTGGCTGTGGAGCGCAGCCCGCAGCCCGAATGAGCCGGGGCGGAGGGCCCATCTGGAACCGAAACCGGGCGGCCCTCGTCAGCGGCGGTGCGGCAGGCGGCCGAGGCACGAACCGGCCTGCGCCCTACACCCGGCCCAGACAGCTTCCCGACAGGTGGCAACACGACCTTTTCGATGGCGGCTTCCGCGCGGGCGCCGGCCTGGAGACCGGGGGCAAACTGCTGGTGTCCAACCTGGACTTCGGAGTGTCCGACGCGGACATCCAGGAGCTGTTTGCGGACTGCGGGACCCTGAAGAAGGCCGGCGTGCACTACGACCGCTCTGGCCGCAGCCTGGGATCGGCCCACGTGCACTTTGAGCGGAAGGCAGACGCCCTGACAGCCATGCAGCGGTACCACGGTGTCCCCTTGGACGGCCGCCCCATGAACATCCAGCTCCTCACCTCACAGGGAGACACGCAGCGCAGGCCGGGACCCAGTGTCAACAGAGGCGCGAGGACTAGGAACCGAGCATCTGGAGGCTTCGGTGGTGGCACCCGCAGAGGCGCTCGCGGAGGCAGCCGGGGCAGAGGCAGGGGCACCGGCCGGAGTTCCAGGCAGCAGATCTCTGCGGAGGAGCTGGATGCCCAGCTGGACGCTTACAACGAGATGATGGACACCAGCTAAGGCACCAGCAAGTCCGCGCGTGCAGCTAGGCCTGGGCCACCTGGCCACACAACCTGGCTGGAGAACCTGGCTACGCTGCTCATCAACTGAACGCTGTCTCCGTGTCATTCCCTCCTTTCCAACTGCGTCCACACCTTTTTCTCTGAAATCAATAAAAAATATATTAAAAACAAAATAAAATAACAAGAAAGTTAAAAAAAACCACACAAAACCTTGAGTGGTTCATGTTTCCATATTACACACTAAAATAACACATACTAGTGTTTTTAAATAGAAGAGGTATGCCATTCTTCCCAAATGTGCAGTCATAAATACTTTGAAATACAGCCCTATTATGTTTACAAGATCAACATGTACTTAGTATTCTTCCCTGGCAGATAAGAACTAGTGTTAAGGTTGTGCTACATAAACATTGCATTCACTTTCTTGTTTTTATGACACACAAAATGGAATCACTTATTCACCAGGACTTTTCCCCTATAAAACTATTCACAAAGTAACTAGCACAGGGAGTTGAATAATAAATCAAACACCATATAAAACCTAGGCTTCTCTATACATGCAGATCAACAGGCTGAGCTTTGCATGTTACAGGAGACAGAAAGTTCCTCAGACAAGGACTTCTACTGAAAACCAGCAGCTGGGTGTGAACCTGTTGTAAGGGCAAAATGATCCTGATGCCTAGCACGTAGCAGCACCATGTAGGTCAGTGATGGTGAAGCTATGACAGGCGTGTCAGAGGTGACAGGCGAACTCATTTTTTTGGTTGATTTTTCGTTGTTAAATGGCATTTAAATATATAAAATAAATATCAAAAATATAAGTCTTTGTTTCACTCTGGTTACAAATATCAAAAAATTTCTATATGTGACACGGCACCAGAGTTAATTTTGGGATTTTCAAATGGTGACACGCCGAGCTCAAAAGGTTCGCCATCACTGATGTAGGTCATAAGAGGGAGACATCAGTATGAATATCTTCAGGAAATTTTTTTCCCAACATGTGGTTATCCACTGCCTACAATAGCTTGCTGGGATAAGTAAACTGGGATTAATTTTCTGAAACTCAACAAAGCATTATTTATTTATTTATTTTATTATTATTTTTTAATTTATTGTTTAATATATTACGAATAGTAGTACATATGTCCTTTTTTTTTTCTCCACTGACCTTCCCCTGGCCTCCACTACCCCCTGGCACATGCCCTCACCGCCCGCCCATTCCTCCCCCCCCTCCCCCCGCCCCAACATTGTCTTGCATCCATTCGTTATGCTTACATGCATGCACACAAGTCCTTTGGTTGATCTCCTACCCACCCTCCCCCCCAACTCTCCCCAGCCTTCCCGCTGTCATTTGACAATCTGTTTGATGTTTCTAGCATTTTAAAGAAATATATATTTTATTGATTTCAGAAAGGAAGGGGGGGGGAGAGGAAGAGAGAGATAGAAACATCAATGATGAGAGAGAATCATTGATCCGCTGCCTCCTGCATGCCCACATTGGGGATTAAGCCTGCAACCTGGGCATGTGCCCTGACCAGGAATTGAACTACAACCTCCTGGTTGAGAGGTTAATGCTCAACCACTGAGCCACACCAGACGGGCTTGACAAAGAATTTTTATCAGCAATAACCAAAGGGTGCCGGGGATTTATTGTTTTCACCAGTGAGGTCAGGCAATGTTCACAGTGCAACAGCAGGGATTTCTTGATGTCCTCTGCAAGGACAAGACCCAGTGTGAAGCCGGTCTGAGGCCTGCTGAGATCCCCAGGTGCCTGCTCCCTTCATGCTATTCTAAATGGCAGAGGCAGCTGCACAGAGGCCACTCTGAAAAGGAAGAGAAATCAAAATAGCCTGTGACTTTCATTATTTGTGAAGAGTCACAATAATATGTTTTGCTTTATCTTAGAGGAAATTTTATGGGTCAATCTGTTGATGAATTTATGTCTTTTGAGGGAGTCAGTGGGATAGAAATGTTAATTTATTTGAAAAAAAAACACAACAGTATCACAATCAAGCAGAGATGGCCATATCTGTCACATCTATGACTTGGTTATTCTGACTCCCTTGAAAAATGCCCCTCCTGCCAAAATAGAAGGATTTTCTCTTACTCTGCTGGTTGCTGTTAGCGGGAGAAAGGGTCGGGTAATTTCTTTCATGTAGGTTCTGCTTAATATACTCAAACTTAGCCTTTAGTGAGCATTTCCAAGTTCTCCTCTTTGCTCATTCACCCTGGTGAATGGAGTTTGGGTCTGCTGGTGGAGTTTGATTCACTCTTCTGCTTTAATCAACCACAAAAGGAGCAAGAATATGGCACAGCAATTTTCTTATCTCTATAATGGCAAAGAAAACAGTGTCAGATGAGGACTACATGAACTGCCAGATGTAACATACATGGAACCTTGCCTAGCACATCATAGGCACACTGAGCGTTAGCTCTGTTATGGCCAAATATATTCCAGACACCAAGTCGTTTCTCTCAGCTTCTCTGTGTCTTGCCCATCTTTATCAATTATCTATTGCTGAAAGGCAAATCATCTCAAGATTTAGAGGCCCAGATCAATAGACATTTGTGATGTCAGAGTTTTTGTGGGTTGGGAACATAGGCCTGCCAATAATCATGTGAGTGATCTTAGAAGCTAAGTGGTTCTGCTTCCAAGATCACTCCCATGATCATTGGCAGCTCTCATTTCCTCTCCACATGGGCCTCTCAGTAGGCTTGCCTCACAACTTGGCATTGGCTTCCCTCAGGATGAGTAATCCAAGAGAAAGAGACGAGAGAGAGAGAGAGAGAGAGAGAGAGAGAGAGAGAGAGAGAGAGAGAGAATCACACACACACACACACACACACACACACATACACACACCCCAACATAGCAAGTCTTTTTAAACCTAATCCTGGAAGTGATTGCTTCTGCCGTAAACTATTCATTACAACGAAGTCACTCAATCTAGCCCAGTTTAGGGTAAGGGATTACACAAAGGCCTGCATCAAGGGGGAAGGCCTACCATACCAACAACCGTGAACTGCTTTAGAGAGTGTTCCTAACTTATTTTGCCTATACATATTTATAGAAAGGATATTATTTTCACCAATGAGAACTAGTTTCTAACATCTACCCTCTTAATATACAGACACTAGTCTTGCCAATAGAAACCCATATTTAATATCTAATATGCTAATTCGAGAGGTCCGACTGATGGAGGAGATAGGCTAGCAGAGAGCCTGGCCTTCCTGGGCAGTGCTACATGACCATCCTGTAACACATGCTGGAGAGCAGGTCCCTTTAAATGAATGCCATGGATGTAGTATTCTGCCAACTACACTGAAGTTTTTAAATTATAGACTTTATAACACCTTCCCCTAAGGTTTTCTGTAAATTCTACCAAAGTCCTACATCTATGAAAACCTCTTCTTAAAAAAGAAGGCTACAAATAAAAGCATAAATAAATAAGGAAATAATAAAATGATAGAGCACGCATATTTTTCTAGCTTTCATGAGTCTCAAAATGGAAAGTCATACTAGCCACTTTTCAACTGCTCCGTGGGCACCCGTGGCTGGCGGTGACTGAATTGCTCAGAGACTCCCAGGTTGGAAAGCACTCGGTTCCCGGGGAAGACCCGAGAACAAGTAAATACCCAAAGCATTGTTGCTAATGATGCATCTAGACCAGTGGTTCTCAACCTTCCTAATGTCGCGACCCTTTAATACAGTTCCTCATGTTGTGGTGACCCCCAATTTTATTGTTACAAATTGAACATAATTAAAGCATAGTGATTAATCACAAAAACAATATGTAATTATATATGTGTTTTCCGATGGTCTTAGGCGACCCCTGTGAAAGGGTCGTTCGACCCCCAAAAGGGGTCGCGACCCACAGGTTGAGAACCGCTGACCAGACCCAAACCAAAAGGATGTCTAGTGGCTGCTGTACCCGAGGGCGAAAGGAAGAGAAGGACACTGCACCGCACATGCCATGGGACATGGAACGCAAGTAGCACGAACCAAAGTCAACTGGCAACTGTAAAGCAAGGAATGGGCCCCGTAAACGCTGCAGTGCTGGGTGGTAGCGACTACAACGTGCTCTGCTCTGGAACCGGCAAAGTCCCAGCAGTGAGCGGTGGGTGGGTGAGGCTCAGGGCTGGGCCGGGGATCCGGAGTTTCGTGCTGGGAGCCAGCTACCCTCAGGGGGCGGTCTGGGGGAAACACACCCTCACCGCTCTTCCTGCTGATGCAATCAGCCCGGGAGCCAGCATCTCTCGGCGAGAGGGCCGGCCCGCAGTCCCCGCCACGTGTAGCAGCCACCACCCGGCCACTTCCCCAGACGCTCCGCAGCCCACGACCCAGCAGGCCCCGAGGTTGGGACACGTCGGGTAGATGCTCCACTCAGCTCCAGCCATCCCCACTGCCGCCGGGACAATGAAGGTAACGGCTCACGATTTTGACTCTATTTTACAGAAGGTGTGTGTGTGTGTGTGGATGGAGCCTGCGATTCCTCAAAGACACGGCAGGCAGGCAGGGGGCGGACGATGCAGCGCCGTGGTCTGTGCTGGGATAGCTTCTTTGTCAATCGGGGCTGGACTGACGGGACCTTGCATGCTTTTCAGACTTCTGTTTGGCCCCCGCTCACAGGATGTGCCTCTTGAGGCGTTTTCACAGCTGCATTTGTGAGAGGAGATAAAAGGCGGCTGGCGGCTCCTTCCCTGCCTGTTACGAAGTTTGCAAAGGAAGGGGAAGCTTTTCTCAATGTCGAAGATGCACGGGAGGCGGGGGGCGTTGGAGAAGAGGCCTGGGGGTGTCCCTGGCTGTAGACAGGGGCTTTCGGCTGGGGGTACCTAATGAAGGAGGGATGGACTACTAGGTGACGAGGGTGGCTGGGGGATGTTACACTGTCTCATCGCTAGGAAAAGAAGTCCTTTACTTTGTACCTTGTGAAAATTAAAGCTTTTAGGAGTTACAAATCTTATAACCTGAGGGCATTCTTTTATGAAACGGACTGAGCCCCTTAATGGCTATCATTCTTATACTAATCAAGGCTAATTAGCTCCGGAAACTTTTGAGGTGTAGGGGTGGGGATGAACACTACGCCTTCCATTTTCCTGGTTACCCCATGGGAAGTTTGCAATGACACTGGAAACTGAAGAGCAGCTTTTTAAAAGGAGAGTGAAGGATGGGCAACTCGTCTTCCATCTAACATCTAGGAAGTCAGAGATTCCTTCATGCAGTCTGAACTTTTAGGAGAAATAAAGCCATGCTTCCAGTGGTTCTCAACTGTGCTTAGCCACAATCTCACCTACAAGAAATAATAAGTAAATGGTGCCTTTTTTCATCAAACAAAAGTGCCCACTAAGATTAAGCAGAACTGAATGGAAACATTGTTTTGTTTTAAAAAGAGATCATGCCAACGAGCCACAGTGAAACAGTAGCAATCTTTTTTTTCTATGGTTAGATATTCTATTTCTGGCTTGCTGATGTCTGTATAATTGCAGCTGGAAAATACACTTTTATTGAGTAAAAGGGGAAAATTATGATGAGTAAAAGGGGAAAATTACGAGAATAAACAGCCTTGCTTTTTCAGCTTTTCTCTCTCTTACATAGAGTTGTAGTTGATGATGCATTTTTCTCAGTTCATGGGCCCTTTAACATGGGTTCAAAAACCACTGTCTCTTTTACAAGGTAATTTTATATGCAGCAAACTAGAGGGTATCTTCTGGTGGTCTCAGTTCTGTTTTCTGAAACATTACTAAGATCTGGAAAGAAAGGATTGTACTCTAGGTGTGATCTAAGAGGTACGTGAGGTTTTTTTAAGTTTGTTTTTATGATCTCAAAAGCCTTCCTACTTTTACCTAAGTATTGCTATCATCATAATTTATTTTCTAAAATATTCTTTACACATGGTACCATGATAAGTTCTGTCCTCTGAAAATTCTCAAGACGTGGTCTGGCCTAGGAGCTTATATTTTAAGATAGACACACACAGAATGGGCAACAGAATAAGAAAAATAGTACATATATTGAATAACGTGTATAAAAATGATGTGTACATATTATGTTTTGCTAGATATATAAGGTGGAAATTTTATAAAGACACATACCCTAAAAGGACAGATAAGACAGTCATTGTCTGGGTAAGTGAAGGAAGGAGGCAGAACTTGAGGCCTGGATGTGAGAGGGGCTCCCATTCCAGGCACAGGGTGTGGCCCCGCAGGCAGGGCTCAGAGATACAGAGCTACCTGAGCTGACCTACGTAAAGGGCATTGATGGGACATGTGGTGGCCAGAAAAAAGGAAAAGGGGGGAAAAAAGACAATTTAATTTTAGCCAATCTTTCATCTAGTGAGCTTCTGTAATGAATAACTTCATTTGAGTTTAGAACTATGGAGAGAAAGGAAGAAGAGTTAAGAAAGTTTTCCATTTGTATGTAAGAATTTCTCTTGCCTGTCAGCTCATGGAAACTAAGAAGGTCTCTTTATGTGAAATGGATTTAAAACCTTAATGAAAGAAAGTTGAAAGTAGTCATTTCATTATTTTAGAGGTTTGTGCTAAGAATTGAAAACAAATTATGGTTTTATTCAATAGCTGTGTATGTCATCTCAATTGTTTTCATAATTTTAGTTTTTTTTTTTTTTAAATATATTTTATTGATTTTTTACAGAGAGGAAGGGAGAGAGATAGAGAGTTAGAAACATCGATGAGAGAGAAACATCAATCAGCTGCCTCCTGCACATCTCCCACTGGGGATGTGCCCGCAACCCAGGTACATGCCCTTGACCGGAATCGAACCTGGGACCCCTCAGTCCGCAGGCCGACGCTCTATCCACTGAGCCAAACCGGTTTCGGCAATTTTAGTTTTTTAAAAATATGTTTTTATTGATTTCAGAGACAAAGAGAAAGGGAGAGAGAAATAGATAATCAATGATGAGAGAGAACCATTGATTGGTTGCCTCCTGCACGCCCCCCACTGGGGATCGAGCCTGTAACCCAGGCATGTGTCCTTGACCAGAATCCGACCTGGGACCCTACTCCACAGGCCGATGCTCTATCCACTGAGCAAAACCGGCTAGGGCCATAATTTTAGATTTTGTCCCTTAGTTCAGGTCCTGCCTTTTAATTTTACAGGAGAAGAAAAATAATTTACTTCTACCCCTCTAGGTTCTTGGCTGTGATTTCCTGTTATAAAACACAGATTAATAAGAGAAAAACAACAGAAATTTAATAGCATGTATACTTCCACTAAACACGGGTGATACCCAGAAAAACCAAGGACTCCCTGAAATGGCCCAAGCTACCCCTTTACAGACCATCTTCAGCTAACGAAAAAAAATAAAACACCAATGTTGGGGGGGAAAGTTATGGGATGTTATTAAAGAAAGCACAGTAAACAAGGGTAAGGTTGTTATTCAGATTTAAGTAGGAGCCTTCTCTATTGGTAAGAGTTTCTAGAGATTCTGTTGTCTTTCTCTTTCTGGCACAGAGAGGGAGACACCCTTACAAATGGAGATTTCCCTTATAAGTGTAAGAGAAGGGCAACTTCTCTGTTTTCAGAGACTCTCCTGCGTCTGCAGCCACTCAGACATTGTTTGGCTGGCATATGCTGCTCCCCTTTAGTTCTTTATTTCTAATGTCAACATAGAGGCCAGGGAGGTCTGGGCTTATTAGTAAACTATTTCTGTGTATCAGTGAAGGCTTGTTTCTAAACTGTGGACATCCTGAAGGTTTGGATTGGTTATATCTTTTGGGACTTTATGTTGTCTGCTTCTTTGAATGCCTCTTAATGGGAGTAGGAAGATGGAAAAGAGAAGAGCTTTCTCTGTTTCTTTTTAGGCTTGGCAACCACCACCCTGTGAAAACCCATTGCGTGCACAGCCTTACGCCGCCCAAGGGGATCTCGTTACCATATCAGAGTGAGGATCTGGGACTTTTTACGATGGAAATGATTATCCCAGGCATCCTCTACTTTCTGTGAGATACTATCATTCTTTTTGAGCACAGAAGGAAGCTGACTAGTCTGCTCACTTTACAGTTGTAAATGTGAGCAGCTTTTTTTGTTGTAACTTTATCCCCTGAACAGCTGCCCCAAAGTGCTAAATATTTAATGTGACTTACCGTAAACATTCCTGCTGATGGGCTTTCCTGAGCCTCTGTAGCCCATCTATTATAGTAAAAGCGTAATATGCTAATTAGACCGGATGTCCTTCCGAGGAAGCTGTGGTGGGCGGGACGGAGGCAGAGGCAGCCTCTTGGGCTGCAGGGGCCAAGCCCCTTGCAGGAATTTCATGCATCAGGCCTCTAGTTTGGTAATACATGTCAGTGCACTCAACTAAGGCCTCTAAAGTTGGATTCTATAGAATTCAACCGAGACATAAAGGTGAGGTGCAACTGTAATGTTTGAAATGATGCAACATTAAGGACTGGGAATGCTCTGATTCGTAAACATAACTTTGTAAATATGTGCAAACATTTTTATCATAAGCTGTAGTCTGTGATTCATAATGTCAATGGTGAATGCAAAGCCAAAGCAGAATTGGTCTTCCCTGAAACATCTATGCTTCCAACTAGCCCCCTCAAATTCACAAGCTGATAATATTACCTCTAGAAACTGAGTACCTATGTCCTTAAAATAACTTAGGAATTAGATCACCACATTAATACAGGATAGCACATTACATAAACACTTTCCTATTGTCATATAGGCCATACCTTTTTGTGGGAAAAATTAATTTTGCAAAACATTTTTCTTATGTTCAGTGGTTAATGAGAGAAGGAAAATCTTAAAAGAGATAATCATGCTCCAAACATATAGAAAAAAGTCAAGAGGAAAGGAGAAAAATGTTTAACAAACAGAAGAAATAACACTACAGAAAGCAATCATCCAGAGAAATCATACTAAAAGACACATGCTTCTTTGTGATTGAATAATTGTGAAATACTTGTAAAATTAGTTAATTCCATTAATACGAGTGTTGTATTTCATCTAAAAAGAACCAACTTATTAGTTCTTTATTTTGATATGTAGATCTGAATATTTGGCCAGTTGCATTTACAGTCTACCCCTTAGTTTGAGAAACATTTTTAACTATTTTGACCATAGTTGGTTTTTTGCCTAGGGAAGCCCTAAGAAGCTTAGGACGGAATTTGAGAGTTCAAATTATGTCTGACTCCTTATAAATCTAGACAGGAGGAGCACCTGTTGGGATGTTCTAGGCCAAACATTCCACAGATGTCTCTAACAAAGACTCAGCACAGTTTGGGCCTGAGGCCCAGGGTGGATTTGCACAGGATGGTCACTTAGCATTTGTTAGAATTCCACACCACATTAAAGGATAGTTTTGCCATGTGCATTTCACTTCCTTTTTTCAGATTCAGATTCAAAGTTAAATTGTTTTGATTGTAGTACTTACTAGATGTTGGTTCAGGAATCTGGAATCACAATAACTGTTTCTTTGAACATTGAAGACAAAAGGTAGAGTGATAAAGTCTACATGGGCAAGCATAATGCATTACTTGGGGATTCCATGGTGGTCAGTGTTGGTGAATGTTCTGTACGCTCTCAAGGTTAGTAACTCTGGTGTTTATAAGAGAACACATCCAGGCTTGAAGAAAGACTTCTTGGCTTAACTAAGAGAATGATGCTTTCTATGTTTAAATTCTATATAAATTATATAACATTGAGTTGTAACCTCAAAACATTTGTATGAGGAAAGCATTGCAGCTATGATTAGCCCCATTTTACGCATGAGGAAAAATGAAAATCAAAACCTTACTAGAATTGCTTAAGAAATAGCAAAGCATAATGGGACACTACTCCTAATCCAGTCTTCTTTCCACCTCACCAGGGATTCTAGACACTCTTGGATCTGACATCACTTTGTAAATCTTATGAAAAGTAGGAAAATCTCCCTAGCAAAATGTACAAACATTCATAGGCACAATATTTTATATCTAAATTATGTGTTACTAAAATCAAAACAATGGAGTCCATGGAAGACTGTTAGAAAATACTGAAGTAATCTAGTTATTTAGAGCAGCAAAGAGCCATTGTCTCTTGCCTATGAGGTCAACTGGAAATATAAAAATATACTAGTATAAGCAAGAGATCCACACTGCCCTTTGAATATTGAAAAGCCCACTCACCTGCCTTTATTTCAAACAGAAAGGCAACCAAGAGTTTTTGTTGTTATTGTTGTTGTTTTTTGTTTCTTTTTTAAATCATCACATGAATTACCACTTTCTTCTTTGTTTAGAAGTGACAAGATGAAGGTAAAGTCTTTAGGCTTTGAGGGGTGGCAAACTGTGGGAGGGTAAATATATGGGAAAACTAGCAGGACAAGGTTTGTTAGTGAAGGTCCAACTCATTGCTGACTTTCTGCCTTCTTCAGCCATAAACCTTCCCCAGGAGAGATTTATGGCAGTCCTCATTTCTGAGGTTTCTGCTTTTAGTCAGAGAAGGAAGCCACACGAAGGCTTCCTTCTGCATCTGTTGGATGTTAAATGCCTTCAGCTCAAACTGATTCTTATGCTAAAGTGGAACATTTTGATCCCTTGCAATAGTCACAGAATAGGAGTTGATTCACAGAATCTGCACTCTCAATTTTTTTATTTTAATTTTGTTTTGAAGTGTACACCTGGTTGTTTTGTTAAACAGGGATAATACAGTATCTTAGTAGAGTTTAGTAGTTTGGGGTGACTAGCCTTCCCATTTCTGACTTAGATAATGTCCCTACCTGTTGTTCCTGTCAAAGGGACAGGCCTACATGGCTATCTATGTTCCTGACAGGTTACCCCACCTCAGCCACAGCTGATTGTAGCAAGGGTGCATATTTGACCAAAGTCCAGCCATCTTTTACTTCTTTCTTATTCTCTTGCCCCCACATTTAATTAGTATCATATCCTGTGGATTCTATTTTCTCTGTATCTGTATGTGCTCTCATTTCCATTGCTAGAGTACTGATTTATGCTCTTTTATTTGTTAATCCTCACCCAAGGATATTTTTCCTTTGATTTTTAGAGAGAGTGGTGGGGTGGGAGAAGGGAGAGACAGAGAGAGAACAATATCTAGGTGAGAGAGACACAGCAGTTGGTTGCCTCCTGCACATGCCCCGACCAGGGCCTAGAATTGAGCCTGCAACCAACGTATGTGCCCTTGACTGGGAATCAAACCCGGGACCCTTTAGTCCGCAGGCTGAGGCTGTTTCCACTGAGCAAAACTGGCTAGGGCACTTCTTGCTTGAATTATTTCAAATTTCTCTCAACTGATCTCAAGCTTAATTTTTCTTAATTTTCCTAAGGAACTATTTTGATTATTTCATTCCCCCACTCAAAATACCTCTGTGGCTTCCCTCAGTGTCTACTGAATTTAGCTTACTACATGAGGCATTTTTCGAATTTATTCTCCCAGCATTCTTCTGTGTGCATGCATTCCTGTATGGTCTTTTTTATTTTATTTTTTTAATTAAATCTTTATTGTTAAGATTATTACAGTTGTTCCTCTTTTTTCCCCCCATAGCTCCCCTCCACCCAGTTCCCACCCCACCCTCTGCCCTTACCCCCTCCACTGTCCTCATCCATAGGTGTACGATATTTTTCCAGTCTCTTCCTGCACCCCCACATCCCTTTCCCCCTGAGAATTGTCAGTCCACTGCCTTTCTATGCCCCTGATTCTATTATATTCACCAGTTTATTCTGTTCATCAAATTATTTATTCATTTGATTTTTAGATTCACTTGTTGATAGATATGTATTTGTTGTTCATAATTTTTATCTTTACCTTTTTCTTCTTCTTAAAGGATACCTTTCAGAATTTCATATAATACTCGTTTGGTGGTGATGAACTCCTTTAGCTTTTTCTTATCTGTGAAGCTCTTTATCTGACCTTCAATTCTGAATGATAGCTTTGCGGGGTAAAGTAATCTTGGTTGTAGGTTCTTGGTATTCATCACTTTGAATATTTCTTGCCACTCCCTTTTGACCTGCATAGTTTCTATTGAGAAATCAGCTGACAATCTTATGGGTACTCCCTTGTAGGTAACTGACTGTTTTTCTCTTGCTGCTTTTAAGATTCTCTCTTTGTCTTTTGCTCTTGGCATTTTAATTATGATGTGTCTTGGTGTGGTCCTCTTTGGATTTCTCTTGTTTGGGGTTCTCTGTGCTTCCTGGACTTGTAAGTCTATTTCTTTCACCAGGTAGGGGAAGTTTTCTGTCATTATTTCTTCAAATAGGTTTTCAATATCTTGCTCTCTCTCTTCTTCTGGCACCCCCATAATTCGGATGTTGGTATGCTTGAAGTTGTCCCAGAGGCTCCTTACACTATCTTCATATATTTGGATTCTTTTTTCTTTTTGTTTTTCCGGTTGGGTGTTTTTTGCTTCTTCGTATTTCAAATCTTTGACTTGATTCTTGCGATCCTCTTGTCTGCTGTTGAATCTCTGTATATTATTCTTTATTTCAGTCAGTGTATGCTTAATTTCTAGTTTGTCCTTTTTCATAACCTCGAGGGTCTCACTAGATTTCTTGAGGGTCTCACTAAATTTATCGGCGGTTTCTAGAAAATTCTTGAAAAACCTTGTAAGTGTGGTTTTGAACTCCATATCCTGTAGTTTGCTTTCCTCCATTTCTGTCATTTGTGACCTGTTTCTTTGTCTCCGCATTTTTTTTATGCTTCCCTGTGTTGACAATGTGGCTTTGTGCGCTAGGTGTCCTATAGGGCCCAGTGGCTCAGCCTCCCCAATTACCTGAGGTGGACACTCTTGGTGCACCCCTTTGTGGGCTTTGTGCACAGTCTTGTTGTAGTTAAGCCTTGATTGTTGTAGGTATCACTGGGAGGAATTGACCTCCAGGCCAATTGGCTGTGAGAATCAGCTGTGTCTACGGTGGGAGAACTTCTGTGCTGGAGACACCCTTCTGGGGCAAGACTTGCTTCGGTGGGGCTTTGGTGCTCACTGAGTCTTCCCCCTTAGTGTTTTCCTCATGGATCTGATGAGTTGTAATCTGGATGGTCCCACTCTGACCACTGGGTACACTGGCTCTTGGATCTCTAAGGAGGTGCTAATTTAGCCCCTGCCTGTGGCTACCCAGCAGGAGCTATGGAGAGATTCCTCTTCTTTGTTTGGGGTTTGGAGGTGCCCTGATGAGGCCCAGCTGTGAAGCAATGCAAGCTGCTGTGGGGCCTTGGGCCTTCTTTCGGATGTTCTGGGTCTCTCTGACCCAGTTGTGGTTTGTTAGGTAATTTTAGATTGCAAAGGGCCAGGCCATTCATATGCAAAAGCCTCTGCACACAGCTTGGGTGGGGCGGGGTCTCAGGGAATCAACAGGGCGGAGCAAACAGCTATGGCTGATCCTCAGCCCTGCCCTAAGAGGCCCTGGGTCTCAGTGTCTGGAGGTAATCACTGCAAGCACCTCTGAGAGAAAGCTGCCCTTGAGTTCCAACCGCTGCCACACAGTCCATTTTCTCCTCGTATGAGTCTGGGTCCCCAGAGACTCACCCGGAACTAGAGTTCAGAGCAGTTGGGAGCTTGTGCCTCCCTCCCGATTGAAAAAGACAACTGTGTCCTCAGTTGCCAGCCCTTTCTGTGCGTGCCTCCGTACCTCTGCACTTTACTTCTGCACCTCCTGAGTCTCAGTGTGCTTTTCTCTTTCCTTCTAGTTGTAGAATTTCCACTCAGCCAGCCTTCCTGTGGTTCTGGATGATGTCCGTTTTGTCTTTTAGTTGTATTTTTGAAGTGGTTGTGTGAGGCAGCAATTTCAGGTGTTTACCTATGTGGCCATCTTGGTTTTCTCTATCCTCCTGTATGGTCTTAATGGAGGATTTAGTATTACTAAAATGAGTTTCCACATTTCCATATGTTTGTTTCTAACTCCTTCCTCCCTGTTTATACATCTTCTCCATCTATACCTTCCATGATGCCACTCATCATGAGGTTCACTCATTCCCAGGTATTTTGTTTAGAACACAGACTATATTTTACAGTGGAATGAATATGGGTGGAAGATGGGAAGGTCAGGGTAGGGTAAACTTTTGAAGTCAGGAAATAAGATATTTATCATATCGTGTAATCTCTCTGTACTTATAGTTCCTCTGCATAAACCTTGCACTTTTAATGGTGCTTTACAGTATTAATTGAGCTACATCAACTACCTATTCCCATACTTCTAGATATAGACTTTTTTTCTTTTCATTAAAGTATTATTTCTCAATTAGAGGCCCGATGCATGAAATTCATGCAAGAGTAGGCTTTCCTTCCTCCGGCTGCCGGCACTGTCTTCCCTCTGGCACCTGGGACCCAGGCTTCCGTCTGGCTGCCAGCAGGTACCTGGGACCTGGGCTTCCCTCACAGCCCCGGCTTCGTCTGGAAGGACATCCAGTCTAATTAGCATATTGTGCTTTTATTATTATAGATTACAGTTGACATTCAATATTATATCAGTTTCAGGTATACAATATAGTGCTTAGCCATTTATATAACTGATATTTTTTGCACCTACCTGACACCATATGTAGTTATTACAATATTATTGACTACATTCCCTATGTCGTATTTTACACTCATGACTGTTTTGTGACTACCAATTTGTACTTCTTAATCCATTCACCTTTTTCACTTAGCACCCCCAACTCCCCTCCACTCTGGCAACCATCAGTTTGTTCTCTGTATCTATGAGTCTGTTTCCGTTCTGTTCATTTATTTTATATTTTATATTGTACATATAAGCGAAATCACTTAGTATTTGTCTTTCTCTGTCTGACTTATTTCACTCAGCATAAAACCCTCTAGGTACCTCCATGTTGTCATAAGTGGTAAAAATCCATTCTTTTTATGGCCAAGTAATATTCCATTGTAGATATCTACAACTTTTTTTGTCCATTTGTATTTTGATTAGAACATTTACTTCATTTACATTTAAAGTAATTATTAATAGGTATGTAGTTATTGTTATATTATTGTTTCCTATTGTTTTTGTAGTTCTCTCTTTCTTATTCTCTTGCTCTCTTTTCTTATATGTTGATGCCTTTTTGTAGGGCTGTGTTTGGATTTCTTTCTTTTATTTCTTGTAGATTTTTGGTTTGTGGTTAACATGTGTTTCATATACTGTATGTATGTGTATATATATATATATACATATATATATATACACACATATATATATATTCCATGTTTAATGGCTGTTAAATCATGTTGTTTACCCATATCTTCAGAAAAAACATCACTTCTACTGTCGTGGTAAACAACCTGCTTCCCTATTGATAATGGCCTGGCCCTCTAGCAACTTCAGCGCAAAATTATAGCTAATTTGCCTACAAATGTCAGGTAGTCATAATAATCTGGCCACTCAGTGTATATCAAGCTATGTTTTAACAGTCTATTTTAAGTTGATGGTCACTTAAATTCGAACACATTCTAAAAACACTACCATTTTTACTGACTCCCTCTGTGTTTATGTTTTTGTCATTATTATTTTTTTACTTCTTGTATGTTTTTGTATGTATCTCTTAAAAAGAGATAATTGTAATTAACATGATCTTCCTACTTTTGCCTTGTGACCTTTGTACTAGCTTTAGTATTGGTTGAACCACTGCTTTTATTATGTGTTTGCCTTTTTCAGTGAGAATTTTTTTCTTTGTGCTGTTTTCTTACTCATATTTTTTAATTTTCTTCTTAAAGAAGTCCCTTTAATATTTCTTGTAATATTGGTTTGGTGGTGATGAACTCCTTCAACTTTTTCTTGTCTGGGAAGCTATTTTTTTGTTTTATACTTGTTTTTGAACAGCAGGTACATTTTTCCATGTCTGGATTTGTTTGGAATCCAATTGACTCCTAAAAGATAGAGGCTTATAAAAAATAGTGAACAGTAAATTGTGATGCCTATTGCCAAACTCATCTTATAGAGCTGCTATTTTCTCATTGATTTTTAAAGAATGTCAGTGGTGAAACTGTACAGCGACTGTAAGCATAAATTGTAATTATTTCTGGGAAAGTTCATACAAAAAGCTGCAACATAACAATATGAACTGAATACCAAAGCAATATGAACTGAATATCATGAAGATTATAAGAAACAAAACCAGTAATGCCAGTCTGCTAAATCATCACCGTTTTTAGATTAGGCAATAGGTAAAGGAAACAGCCATGTTATATCCCAAGGAACTGACTTACACTATAGAACAAAGTCATGTGTCTGGGGATGTTAACCAATTCTAGTACTGGTAAACATGGTTTTCTTTTGTTGCAAACAATGCTGTTTTTAAGCAAACTAATTAATGCATACACTGACAAACAAATCCAACAAAAGAGGCACTCAGAGGCACTGTTCACTGAATACTAAAATTTTGAAAGGAAAAATCTATTAGGTCATTTTAGGCATTTACTTCTGCCAAAGAAGGATTGTTCTTTTGACCTTATTTTTCTAACTTTCAATTCTATTCATTAGGAACTAAGATTTTCCAAATCTTCTGTCAAGATTCTTCCTCCTACTATGTTCACTATTTAAAAGTTTTCTGGTAATTAACTTATTTCCCTTTTCTTTTGCTTATACACATCAGCAACAATTTATACTAAGGATCCAGTGAGGAGTAGTCCATGGCTTTCTGCTCTTTCCAACACCACTACTCAATGAGTCTTCTGGTATTCTTTAGGAAACTTACTGGTTCCACTTGGTCCATGGGAAAATCACCACTATACTCATTTCTCCTTGGGGATAAATAAAATATATTAAAAAAAAAAAAAAAAAAAAAAAAAAAAAAAAAAAAAAGTTTTCTGCTAATTAACTTATTTCCCTTTTCTTTTGCTTATACACATCAGCAATAATTTATACTAAGGATCCAGTGAGGGGTAGTCCATGGCTTTCTGCTCTTTCCAACACCACTACTCAATGAGTCTTCTGGTATTCTTTAGGAAACTTACTGGTTCCACTTGGTCCATGGGAAAATCACCACTATACTCATTTCTCCTTGGGGACAGCCCAGAGAGTGGGACCATCATGTACTCCAGTCACTGGGTAGTGGACAAGTGCTAAAGCAGCATAATGACCTGAAGCCTATAAAGGCAGAAATAACTTGGTCAAGAGACTGTAAAACGAGAAGAACCAGAGTAGCTAGTACTGAAAGGCAGACAAAGCTGAGACGTGTTCACTGGTACATCTAATAGCAAAGGAGGATAAGTAGTCTCCCCTTCTTTTCATTTCCCTTGGGATGATGACCTCTGATTGCTGTAATGTATTTACTGAGCAAATATTTGAAGAATAATTACCATGTAAGCATCAGTAACTTCGTAAGATCTTGAGGCTACAAGAATGAAGAGGAGGTAAATTCTCTGTTCTCATGACATTTGCAAGGAAAGGCCATGTGGTTTCAGCACAAACTGGGGCAGGGTGTGAATCCCAGCTTTGCTCAGTTTCCTTATCTATAAACTAGAGGCCCGGTGCACAAAATTCATGCACAGGTAGGGTCCCTAGCCTGGCCGGTGATTAGGGCCTTCCAGCTGCATCCGGGGCCTTCCTTCCCCAGCTGCAAGCTGCTGGACAGGGCCTTCCTTCGTTCCATGCCGCCCCACGGTAGTCAACGCATGTCATAGCGAGCGATCGAACTCCCAGTCTTCCTGTTGAACTCCCGAGGGGACACTTTGCACGTTAGCCTTTTATATATACTATAGATTGTTGGTAGTAATAATACTTACCTCATAGGAATGCTGTGAGGATTATATAAAATAACAAATGTAAAGAACAATGCCCGGTCCAAATAAGTACTACATAAATATTAACTAATATTGCCACAATGTACTCTTATATACACTCATGTGTTGCATAATGACATTCTGGTCACATTGCACTGCAGGATGTGTCATTCAAGAACCCAAAAGGGTAGAGGAAAATCCACTGTGTAGTCGGCTATACCATCTAGATGTGTGTACTCTGTGAGATTCGCAGGCCAATGAAATCACCTATCAGTGCATTTCTCAGAATATATCCCTGTTGTTAAATGATGCATGACTGTAGTAACAAAATATTTCCATTAGTGATGTAATGCCGGTGGTCTTAATTCAGCATCTAGAAGGGTTCAGGAATCTGGAGAAGGCGCTGTGTGTAAATTGATTAGAGTCCAGAGACGAAACATAATTTTGGAAGGCATTATGGGGAGTCAGAGAAGACTTAGCTAAAGGAACTAAGTTCTCCCTTTTCTCAGGACCCCTTGCTATTTATTAACACAAATTGTCCTAGGCAAGGTAGATATACACATCAAAAGGTAAGGTTTGGTATACAGAATCCATTGTCAGATTGGGGAAATTGCCTATGGCTGTTCAGGTGTTTGGCCAGTAGGAGGCAATAACATGTAGATTGAAATGCCCTCAGCTGTCTGGCAGTAAGCAATCATCTTATGCATACTTTTCAGGTTTGGGGAAATGCCTTCAGCCATCTCCAGATGATTCAGCCCTGCTGACATGCTGGAATTGGCTTCCAGCAGTGATGCAACAGGAAGAAAATAAAATATTAAAAATAAAATGATATAAAATATATAGCAGTGGCAGAATTGAGGGAAAGCTGGCACTAATTCATACTGGCTGGTCAGGAAAAGCTTCACAGAAAGGTAAACTAAGACCTGAGTACCACCATCAAAATACAAAGAAAACCAAAACCCTTCAGAGTGATCTGGAGGTAGTGTTCCTTGTATAGGAAGCAGCAAATGAGACTTCCAGGGGTTTAGTGAGTAAAGGGAAAAATTGCAGGAGTCGCCACATCCTAAAATCTCCTTTAGACCATGTTAAGGAGTATAGATTTTATTCCGAGTGCAGTGGGATTTCCCTGGAGAGTTTGGAGAAGCAGATGGAAATTTTTGAAATTCACTGCTGAGTCAAGTAGTACACTGAGAGACCAGTAGGGAGCCGAAAACCGGGATTACAGGCTTTGTTAGGGAAAGAGACCTGCTGGGCTGTCTAGCAAGGGGAGAACAGCAACCCCTGCAGAGGTGGGCACTAGTTTTGAGGGGGGGAATGGGAAGGAATGGGGGCTTAGTGTACTTGGTGCGCGCTGATTGGTGGCTTAATGTATTGTCCATATAGGAACAAGGGCTTAGGGTATTTGGCAGGTGTTGATTGGTGGTTCAATGTATAGATCATATAAGGTACATGGTTAGTCACTCAGGTATTTCCGAGCTGCAGGTTACGTCATACTTCGCCCACCAGTTGGGGGAAGGGAGGACCTATCATACACAATGGTTACATTTCTTTTCTTGCTCAACATTCAGTTTTTCTTAGTTAATTATTCATTCTTTTCTTCCATTTGCTTACTTTACTATGTATTTATTGTGAATTCTTCCCAACTATCTAGTAGCCTCAATATAATTTTGCGTAGGTCAAATATGTCCACTTATCTGTTAGTTTTTTGTTTTTCCTCCTGTACTGTTTTTGTTTTTGTTTTTCCTGCTACTTTTCTTGTTCTTGTTCCAATTTGTCCTGGTTTCTTTCCAGGCCAGCTGCAAATTGTCTTTCTAAGACTTCTCCTTGCCACCTATTATCCTCTTTATTATGTCTCCAGATTTCTGAGTCTTGCGGCTTCCTCTTCCTTAGTTTACTTCCTCCTTCATGTGGAGCATTTCCTGCAATAGTCACCAAATAAAGAGTGCATGAGAGGTAAATATTTTGATTCTTGCATGCCTGAAATACTTTTGTTCTACTATCAGACTAGTTTGATATTTGTGAATAGCCTTCTAGGTTAGAAATGATTTTTCATCAGAATTTTAAAGGAATGGCTTTATTGTTTTCTAGTTTCCTGTGCGTCACTAATGAGAAATCCAAGAACACACTTATTTCACATCTTTTTTACCTGTGACCTGTTTTCTGTTCTTTCTTGATCCATTCAGCATCTCTTTTTAGGTTAGTGTTTGAAAGTTTGATGGTAACATGAGTCCTTAGTCATTCATCCTAGAAAATTTTCTGGTCATATATCTTTGATAATTTCTTCTTTTGTCTTTTTGGTGTTTGTTGTTATTGTTTTTCTTAAACTCCTATTAGCTTAATGTTAGACCTCCTTGATTGATCCTGTAATTTAAAATATTTTTCTCTCATTGTGTTCAATTTTCTGGGTTGGGGTGTTACTGGTGGAGTTGGCAGTGAAACTGGACCTCAGTTCTTGAGTTTGGCAATGAAATAATTCTGAGCCAAGAACTCAAGTTATAAGAGAAAGTTTATTTAGAAAGTTACAGAGGTAGTAGAATGAGCCATCTGGGCTGTGTGGGCTCAGGAAACAAGATATAGAAGCTAAAGAAGGGCCCTGGAGCTTAGGAGAAAGGCAAAGGTGACACATGGGGGTGGGGGAGGGGGGCGGGGAGATGAGGGGGAAGGGAAAGACTCTGACTTGCTCCCTAGAGGGAGAACATGCCTTGGTCCTTCCTCTTGAGGGTTTTAAAGGCTGGGAGTGTAGGGGAGGTCTTATGGGAGGATCTCAATAGAATAGTCATCAGCTTTATGCTGGTAATTTAAAATGAGATTTATTCCCCTGACTTCATCCACCCTTTGGTGTGGTTGGAACACATGACAGTAATTGGATTTCTGCTATCTATCTCCCTGAGTAGGGTAATTTAAGCTATTTATCCTCTGGTGGGGAGAAGTGTGAACCATTTACTCCTAAGTGTCCTTGGTTAGGGAAGATAAGATTTTGCAATTTTAAGATGGCTGTAAACTGCTTGGCCATTTAACTGTCTCAGGTTCCCTGCTTCATCTGTCCTTGCTTGCTTGCCCGTCTCAGGGGGAAGATTTTACCTATGTATATTCCAGCCTTTTTCTTTCATTTAAAATGTTAGCCTCCATATTTCTAAGAGCTTTTAAAATTCTCTTTTTAAAATGATCATGTTCTTGTTTCATGGATGAAGTAACTTCCCTATATTTCTGAACACATTAATTACAATTAAAACCTATATTTCTGAGGAAAATAATTATAATTAAAACTGTTTTCTCCTGTTCTTTGCACTGTCCCTCCCCCACATCTCTTTGTTTCTGTTTCTTTTGGGAGGTGGTACATTTCATGGTGGAGGCTTTCCCCGACTAGCTGGTGACTTGTGTTGATCCATTTATATACACATATATGTGTCTTTTAAATTTTATTTTTCAGTCCAGTTTACATTCAGCATTATTTTGTAGTAGTTTCAGGTGTACAGCATAGTGGTAGACAATCATGTACTTTACAAAGTGATCCCCCTGATGTTTCCAGTACCCACCTGGCACCATACATAGTTATTACAATATTGCTATGTTCCCTATTCTGTACTATACATCAATCCATTATATTTAAGAGTGGGCCTCTAAGAAGCCTATAGTAAACTCTGTACATACACTTTGTTCCTCTGGTTGTTTCATTGTTACGTGATGTCGAGTAACACTCCCTCCACGTTCTGCGTGGAGTAGGGTTCGGTATCTGAAAGAGGGGCCGCACACAAATGAGAGAGAAATGACATGAGATAATTTTGCAATATCGGGGACCAGGCTGGCAAGTCCCGAAGGACTTCCTCCCATGCTCAGGCTGCTCCAATCTTTTATTGATCTGGAGTAGCCCTTAGGGTATGAAGGTTTCAATGACACACAGATCAGCAGACAATTTCCAGGAATAGACAAAGTATCTGATTAGCTCATCAGTAGATGATTTCCAGGAATAGGCAGAGTATCTGATCAACAATAATCAACAAGGATCTACATAAGTATCTAAGGAATTAAGTGAACTAAGGTGGGGATGATGCTTCAACTATTATTACCTAAATTAACTGGGTGGTTCCTAGATTAACTGGGTGGTGCACAGTTCTGACCTTTGCTAGGACTTCAAAGGTTACTAGCTTTTGGGGGTCTGTCTAAACTCAGCTAGTGAAGACAATGAATGGACTCCGGCAACGTGATGCTGTAGATAGCGGGAATGGCACAAGGCATCTAACTGGTGGGGTCAGACCAGACCTGGATTCAGCAACCCTGGTACTTGGGTTCTGGCTAGGAAAGAATTCAGAGCCAAGACCCAAACTGTAAGAGAACATTCATTTGGTAAATCACAGAGGTAGAAAAAGTAATTCCTCGAAGAAATGGGCTTAGGAAACGAGTTAGGGAGGTAAAGGAAGGGCCTTGGGAGCTGGGGAGTGAGGAAGCTAATGGTAAGGTGCCTGGGGCAGGGAGGGGGGAGGGAGAGGCACTGGTTCCTCTATCCTAGGGTTTTAAGGATTGAGATTTTAGGAGAGGCACCAGGGGAAGATCTCAATAGAATATTCAGCAGCTTTCCAGGTGTGTCCTTTTGAGAGGGTTAACATGAAACTCAGGCAGACAGAGCAGGGGTCCAGTGGAAAACAAAGGCAGGTGGAACATAGGCAGGGGTAGACAGGGCAGTTTGAGCAGCCTAATCACAGAAACCAACCAGGCAGAAATAATAAAATGTTTCTGGACTCAAAGCGGGAGGCATGGGAAACCAAGGGAGGGCCTGCAACAATAAGGTGTACTAACACATAGAAACAGAGAAAGTTCAGCATGGGAACAGAGAAAGAACACATAAAAACAGGGAAAGTTCAGATCCATTGCTTGGCAGAAACAATTGAGGGAATCAATCAGGTGACGACACAGATAGATATGGAAGCAGGCTTGTAGCAAATATATACCCCTGGACTATAATGCTTTAACGGGCAGCCCATTATTGGGCCCCTTCCCCTTGAGGGGAGTCTGAATCTGCTTGTAATAAATTTTCCACACTTTTGCTTAAATCTTTTGGTCCATGGAGATCATTCTTTGGCATCGAGAGATACGACCCTGGGGAAAACACCTCGGCTCACAGTTCTGGTCATCACGGTCAGGGTCTAGTTCTCCACTGATTGAATGGCTGGCACCAAGGCAGGGGGGTGTAGCTGGTCCTAAGAATTGAGGCATAGGTGTTATCTCTAGGGAGGAAAGGTCCAGGGCATCCTGGTCTTAATTGAATGATCATTGAAATCTAGGGGAGAAAAGTCACCCTGGGGGTGACCTTACAATTGTCTGTTGCTAGGTGTGGGGGGCTGTTTCTCTCTTTTCCATGTCCCGCATGGAAAAGGAAACAGTCCATTTGCTGAGTGGAGGAGCTGGGGATTAAGAAATTAAAGAAAGACCAAGATGCAGAAATAGATTTTAAGCTGGGGCCAGCTGGGCGCCATCCTCTCTGATGGAGAGGCGGCAAAGTGGCCTGAGCCACACAGCAGGTTCATTTTAAAGGCCTAGATTTATATATCTAGTTCCACCCCTGCCTGATTAACATGTCCAGCCTTATTGGGGAAGCATGTTCCCAGGGCGTGGCTGCCCATGCTCTGAGTTCAGCTGACAATAATTATAAGAAAATGCCTAGGTGCCTCCCAGGAGGCCCTCCACAGCTAGGCACCTGGGGCTTTCTGCCCTGGTGACCTCCTGTACCTGGCCCATGGTCCTTGCTCTGCTCATGTCTGTCTACATAGAAGTGACTAGGCCATTTTGTTGGAGGACTCCTAAATGTTTTATAACTCTATGTCCTCACTTAGGGTGTTATTAATTTTGCAGGAAGAATCACCCAACCTGCATAGGACTTCCTACCTTTGTTCTGTGGTCCCATCAGGGGTAGGAGATTAGATATTTCACCACTTAATCTCCCCGAAAACAGTGTTTAGATTTCCTGAAGCCTGGATCTCTTGTGGCTCATCTCTCCAGTGAATAAACCTGCTGTGTCCTGCCGCAGTTAGGAAAGAATAGTTACCTGGCTGTGCTGGGTGGGCATGGAGACTGGTGGTATAGCCTTCCACACACCAAGGCTACATGCTCTAGCGCAGCGGTTCTCAACCTGTGGGTCGAGACCCCTTTGGGGGTCGAACGACCCTTTCACAGGGGTCACCTAAGACTATCGGAAAACACATATATAATTACATATTGTTTTTGTGATTAATCACTATGCTTTAATTATGTTCAATTTGTAACAATGAAAATACAACCTGCATATCAGATATTTACATTACGATTCATAACAGTAGCAAAATTATAGTTATGAAGTAGCAATAAAAATAATTTTATGGTTGGGGGTCACCACAACATGAGGAACTGTATTAAAGGGTTGCGGCATTAGGAAGGTTGAGAACCACTGGTTTAGAAAGAAGAGATGTAAGTGGGAAGCTTACTGGGCCCAGTTGAGTGACCCGCAGGCATTTCTAGCCAATAGCATTACTTTTGATAGACTGAGACCAGCACAAAACATCCGCTCAGTCTACTCCTATGCAGAAAAAAGTTAACATAGTACACCTGAGACTGCTAGGCTTGCAAAGGTCTGCTGCAAGGCTGGCCCCTGGTTGGTGTCTGGGAATTTAGGTTTCTAGGGGGTTCCCACAATTCCCTGATAAGAGTGGCTCACTGTGTCTAAACTATTTATACAAACAATGTGGTTTCTGTTGAACATCTGCTTCTGTTCTGGGAGTCGGAAATTTTGGTATGTGCTAGGTATAGGGTGCCTTCATGACCAGCCCCCCCCAATAAAAACCTGAGCACTGAATCTCTAATGAGCTTCTATGGTAGACAACATTTTGCATGTGTTGTTTTAACTTGTTGGTGGAGGAATGAAGAGCATGACTACAGAGAGAGGATTCCTGGAAGCTTGTATCTAGTTTCCTCTGGACTTCGTCCCATTTACCTTTTCCCTGATTTGCCTTGTGTCAAATAAATCTTAGCTGTGAGCACTGTGGCCAATTTTCTAATCTGTCAGATGAGGTTGATGATAATAATATCTACCTTATAAGTGGTGTGATGATTATGAAACATGTGTGGAATGAAGGGCCCGATGTAGGATGCATTTGATAGAGGGTGATTGTTATTCTGGAGTATGTTCATATAAAGAACATCTTGTGTTTATGTGTTCATGCTCCTGTCTTTTTGTCAGAGTAATACTGACATATCTGCTCAAGTAAATTGACTCTCAAATCTTGGATGACACATTTGATGAAAACAGGTTCACATGCCAGCTTATAAAGACCCCTGGTTCTTTCACTAAAGTGTGTGTGTGTGTGTGTGTGTGTGTGTGTGTATTAGTTTCTTCACTTAACAGACATGAAATAAATTATTTTTGTTTGTTTGGTCAAAATTCACATGTTGAATCCTAACTCCCAAATGTGATGGTTTGAGGAAGTGGGGCCTTTGGGAGTGACTAGTCCCTCAGGAGTAGGATTAGTGCCTCCTAAAAGAGGCTCCCGAGAGATAATTCACCCCTCCTTTCACTGAGGATGTAACAAAAAGTCTGCAACCCAAAAGAGGACCCCCATTAGGCATGCCAGCATCATGACCCAGCCTGCAGAACTGTGAGAAATAAATGTTTGCTGTCTATATGGTGCCTTGCCCGTTTTGATATAGTAGCCTGAACAAACTAAGGTTGTTTCCCTTTCCTTTTCTTCATGCTACCCTTTGATGTGCGCCTGGAAGCCTGTAGAATAGTACACATGACCTATTCTAAAGGCTGAAAGTTGCAGAAGTGAGGAAGGGGCATGGAGTGGAATTAGAGAGGAACTTTACGGTAGTTTATTAAGTTGTGACTAGTGGAAGCTAGTAAAACAAAATGCACCAAAGATACAGCACATAAACTTTGCTCCCACTACAACTATTTTCTTTACAAAGTTTATCCTTTGACTGCCTTGAGGCGGAGGAATGTTGCTGAATGCCTTATTAAAGAGTACAAAGCTCTCCAAGGTATGTGATATCTCTTATGATCAAGAGAGCAAGCCATTGAGAATACATACCAGCTGGTAGGTAACATGCCTGAACACCGAAAGCAGTGTACTGCCTGAAAGCTGGCTTACAAGGAAAGTACAGATCACACTTGTTCAAGGCAGAAGTCCAAGGCCATACTGGCTCTGGGCTCTGTGGCTCCAGGTTTAGAACAGTCTCACATTGATAGAGTTATCCCTCCTCGGGAACTGTCCATTAATGCTCGCATATTTAAGACATGATGAGGGGAGAATGGGGTTTTAGAGAGATCCCTTGAGGACATGATGAGAAGTCTGCAACCCAAAAGAGGGCCCTTCATTGTCTGCTCCTATTTTTTGGGTTATTGGCATACAAGTTCTTTAATAATCCTCGTACTATCTCCCTAAATTAGTTCTCATTAGTCTCCTTTATCTTATATTTCTCAAACTTACTATTTTTTTTCTCTCTCTTTTTTTTTTTTTTTCTGCAAAAAGCTTTATTGTTTCAAGCTTTATTGTTTCATTTGGTCCGATGCATGGGAGAGGGCTTCAGGGTGGTTAAAAGAATGGCTAGTAGTTTTGGGAAGAGGCTCAGGTAAAAGCCAGACACCAGGGGATGCAGAGGGGCCTCTCAAAGGCCTCTGGGGTCCACAGGCTCCTAGTCGTGCTTGAGGATGAGCCTTTTGAAGAGATACTCGCCCAGGCCAGCCAGCCTGCGGACGTGAGTCAGGTGTCACTCATCTTCTTGATGAGTTTAATCTCCTCACCCAGGAAGTGATTCTCTAGGAGTCACAGGATGAGGTTCTGTGCGGGTAGAACCCAGGGCCTGCAGCTCCAAAAGGGCCTGGTTCAGGCTCCTCTCCAAGGCCAGAGCGGCTTCCATGGCCCTGAGTTTTGCCCACTCATCCTGGGAGGCCTCAGCACGTCCTGAAGAGAATGCAGCCATAGCACTGGTTTTGCAACTTTAAGAAGCGATCAGCGCCCTTGCACTTCTTCTCTGGCAACTCTCGGATAAATGAGCCACATCTTCGCGGTTGAAATAGAAGCCCAGAGAGAGGTAGGTGCAGGAGGCCCGCAGGTACAGGCTGGCCAGGCAGTTGACCGCAGCCTCCACCTCGGTGGAATAATTCTGATGAATTTGGGAGTAATAAGGAATTAAGGTAGAAAAAAACACACAAAAAATGGTGTGTTGGCTGGTCCCATAGGTGGTTCTGAAGGTGGTGACTGGATGAGACGCAGGAGAGTGGCTGGAGGCTGGGAGAAGGGGCGTCCCTGGATCTGTTCCGTCAAACACTGTTGAAGCAAGAGACATATCCGGGACCGCCGAGGGCACTCCCAAACTTCCTATTACTAACCCTTACTTACTGTTTACCGCTGACTGCTTTAAAAAGTTATATGATGATGAATTGCAATTTAGATCTGTCATAGCATCTTTTATTTCATCAGAAATAACTAATGACCAAATAGGGTATTATCCTGATAGTTTGAAGTAGCTGGAATCACTGTGGGATAAAACATGTAAACATAAAACACACATACATATGCTCACAATTCTAAAACCTTTTTCTTTTTTTTAAAATATAGTTTTATTGATTTCAGAGAGGAAGGGTGAGGGAGAGAAAGACAGAAACATCAATGATGAGAGGGAATCATTGGTTGGCTGCCTCCTGCACTCTCTACACTGGGGATCAAGCCTGCAACCTGGGCATGTGCCCTGACTGGGAATCGGAATCCAACCATGACCTCCTGGTTCATAGGTTGATACTCAACCATTGAGCCATGCCAGCCTGGCAAAATCTTCTTTTTCTCCAGCAGAAGATAGACTGGTAGGGAGAAACATAGTTCTTTACTGTTGAGCCTATTTTTATATAATCGGTGATTACATTATTATACATTTACAAGATCTATTTTTTACTTTATAAAGTAATTACACTCATGCACAAAGTGAGTTTACTATTTAAAAGCCATTTGTGGCAATTCATTTGCATATTAGAAATCCTGTGATATATCTGTTTTGTATATTAAGACTGTCATATACTGGGCTTGCTTATAGTGGGGGGAAATGGATGCCATTACTAGTGAGAAAGAGCCTCCAAACCAATTTTTTAAAATAGAGATATACATTAACCAGACTCTTTGAGGAAGTGGGTTATAACTCACTTGAGACTGCACCAAATCCAAATGTTGAAGGAACCCCAGAGGAAGATGGCTTTTTCTGTATGTTGCTCCAGCAAAAGCTAGTGGACCTCCTAGTACAATGGGAGAAGTGCTGGCCATCTGGGGTGGTCACATTGCCAAGAGGATTTTTGGAGCATCTAAGGTCAAACTACCACTTAGAACCCAGCTGGGCAGCAGGGTTGTAATGAAGCCATAGCACAAATTTATAGAGAGGTGAAGTATCTGAATCCTTTCTTCTCACTAAAAATCATAAATAATTTAAGTTTAATAGATGCCAAATTTTCTCAAAACAAAAACCCTTCAGATCTAATTTAAATCTGCACTGTAATAATTATAGCTAACATAGATTAAGAACTCACTAGGTCAGTGATGGCGAACCTATGACATGCGTGTCAGAGGTGACACGCAAACTCATTTTTTTGGTTGATTTTTCTTTGTTAAATGGCATTTAAATATATAAAATAAATATCAAAAATATAAGTCTTTGTTTTACTATGGTTGCAAATATCAAAAAATTTCTATATGTGACACGGCACCAGAGTTAAGTTAGGGTTTTTCAAAATGCTGACACGCCGAGCTCAAAAGGTTCGCCATCACTGCACTAGGTACTGGCACAGGCTTTATGCAAATTTTCTCATTTAGTACTCACGAAAACTCTATTATTCATAGCATTTCACAAATGGAGAAATCGAGACACAGAGAGATTAAGTAACTAGACCAAGCTTGCAAAGCTATTGAATCTGGGGCCACAATGGGTTCTTAAACTGGACTGGAGGGCCGGAACAAAAGCATGGATGGAGTGTTTGTGTGAACTAATATAAATTCAAAGTAAACATCATTACATAAAAGGGTACGGTCTTTTTTTTTTAGTTTTATTCATTTCAAACGGGCCGGATCCGGCCCGTGGGCCGTAGTTTGCCCACGGCTGAACTAGACCAAGCTTGCAAAGCTATTGAATCTGGCACTGTCACTCCAGAAGCTAGATGCTTCACTGCTGCACAACAGGGTTTGCCTATCAGCTTGATAACTGTATGTTAGAACAAAGAAACAATGGAGAAATATTCCGAGTTCAGTAGTTTGTAAAATACTCTAACTTACATATTTCTTTTTTGCCTTTATAGCAAAGGCAGCTGAGGTTCAGAGTCAGTAATGTAAGGTTTGGAGACATTAGGAGACTTGCCCAAGGTCATATATTTACTAGATAATGGGGGTAGAGCTTGAAACAAATCTTGCAATGAAACCGGAACTCACAGCTTAATGAGATTTAGGAAAAATTCCCAGGGGCATTTCAATGTCTATCCAGAAGTATGTGGAAGTTAGAGGAGATAGGCAAAATATGTTGTGACTAGATGAAGGCATTTTTAGTAAGGTTCTATATATCTCAGACACAGAGCCTGAACAAATGGCCATATTGAAAATCTAGTATTGATTTGTTTATTCCTAACACAATGAGTTTATATAGGTATCTATTTTCTGCTCTCTCTCACATATGTATGTATGTATGTATGTCTACGTATGTGTGTAAAAAATATCAGCTCATCTGTCAATTTTATTTTATTGATTTTTTGGGAGAGAGAAGAAAGGAGAGGGAGAGAGAGAGAAACATTGATCAGCTGCCTCCTACACATCCCTTACTCGGGATCAAGCCTGAAACCCGGGCATGTGCTGGGCATGTGCCCTGGCCAGGAATCAAACCAGTAACCTTTTGGTGCATGGGATGATGCTCAACCTGAGCTGTACAGGCCAGGGAAATCAGTTTTTAATTTAAACAAAAACATGGTGGATTTATACATTCAATCAATTTATTTAAAAAAACTTTTGAGGTTCACATTTGCCTGACTGTACTAAGCACTGGAAATCCAAGAGAATAAAGTCATTGCCCGGACAGGAGGGGACTGGCACAGCAACCAGCAGGGCAACCCTCAAGTGTCCTAACTGATTCAGTAAATGGCGGGTTAAACTAGTGTCTCCAACCTGCAGAACTCATACAGCAAAACTTTCCAAAGCGGCACACAGGACAGGCAAGTGTTAGGAAGCCTTTCAGCTTCCAGGCTCCCCACTGTCATCGAAGTCTTTCCCAAATCTTGCCTGCAGCAGGAAGCACCTTGCCAGTAGTCTTTTCCCACCTCCCTTTTCATAACACCCATCTCTCACACGCTACAAAATAAATGCTTTTCTTTCATCCTCTCTAAATTGTCCAGCACACTGCAAAACCAACAGGGCTAAAGATAGGGATGGGTCAGATTACTGTATCAGTAAAACCTCTTCCAATCAAGTCTCCACAAACCTGTTATCAGGCTTCCTGTCTTTGTCTTGCTGCTGTTTCACACTCCCTTGCAGGTGGAATAGGACCCGAGAAACAGAAAGTTTTGGTGTGCATGGGATACTCTCCATTCAGAAGCAGCAGGAGCAAGGGCACATTTTCACAGACCCAGCCTTCTTCCATCTCCTTGACTGTGGTCTGCAAATCCCCAGAGCAGTGATGATGGCAGGCCCTTGTTTCATCCAGGTGACAGATCTATGGTATGGCTCCAGGACTATTGCTCCGTATCGATATTTGAGTATTTGAGGTTTCTAAAAGGCATGCCAGGGATAACAAACATATGAGGTGTGCCCTTGGCCCTTTCACCATGAGAAAGCTTGATGGACTGTCTCATCCATTCGTGTCTCTCGCACACTTGGAATAATCTCAAAGAGGAGGAGGTGAGCCGAAACCGGTTTGGCTCAGTGGATAGAGCGTCGGCCTGCAGACTGAAGGGTCCCGGGTTCGATTCCGGTCAAGGGCATGTACCTGGGTTGCGGGCACATCCCCAGTAGGAGATGTGCAGGAGGCAGCTGGTTGATGTTTCTCTCTCATCGATGTTTCTAACTCTCTATCTCTCTTCCTTCCTCTCTGAAAAGAATCAATAAAATATATTTTTTTAAAAAAAGAGGAGGAGGTGATAAGGGCCCTGTTTACTTCTGATGGAGCAGAGAAGTTGGTATTTTATAGTTTCTTGAACATATATGACACTCACAGGAAAAGCAGTTCCTTGATTTCTTTGTTAATCCTCACCTGAGGATATTTTTTTCCATTGATTTTTTTTTTTTTTAGAGGCTATTGAGGGAAGTGGAGAGACACAGAGAGAAAAAATATCAATGTGAGAGAGACACATCGATTGGTTGCCTCCGGCATGCACCTCAACTGGTGTCAGGGATAGAGCCTGCAACTGAGGTACATGCCCTTGACCGGAATTGAACCCAGGACCCTTCACTCTGTGGGCCAACGCTCTAACCACTGGGCAGTCGGCTAGGGCAGGAAAATCATTTTCATCATTCCCAAAAGATCACAGCATTCCAAAATATCTCATTTTCCATTGGTGCATACCTTTGAGTTTTTCTTAATAGGAGTATGTTGTGGATTCTACTACAAATAATTTCCTCAAAGTAAATTAACCTGCACTCTTAACAGCAGAGCAGCTACTTATGTTCTGGTGTAGAACAAAATGTTCTCCAAAGCAATCCAGGAGATAATACCCTGGATGTTTAAAAACAAGTCTCATTTAATTAGGATTAATTTCTCCCTCCCAGAAATTATGTGATTATATTTCTGTAAAAAAACCAACAAAAAACCCAAAAACCATAAGCTGAATTGTTTCTAAACATGAAAGGAAATTTCTAATCTTTCTATCAAGAACCCTTGGTTGTCTGTTTCTCTGTCCACCGTCACTCCTTTTCAGGGTACCTGGCGATGACCTAGGCACTTGTACGGGTAAGGGTTTCTTCTGTGTACAAAGGGCATGGGGAGTGCAAATGAGGACAAGGGGAGGGTCAGGCAGGGACAGATAAAGCAAGGGAAAATTCTGACAGACAGGCAGCTCCAGCGCATGTAGAACCCCACAGACTGAGCTCAGGAGGTTGCACTTCGAGACAATGGTTTCAAAGTGGAGAGTGTGCACCTGGGATGTGTAACAGACCAGTGGGTGTCAGACGCATTCATTATACAGGTTTATGTTTTCTCCAACATGTAGGAAAAATTAAATTGTACTTATATTTTAACTCACAATGGCTGACATGGGAACTCTCTGCGCAGCCTGTCAGGTTATCACACTGTCACAGACTCTGAGCTGTGTAGGGGGGTGGGAGGTGGGGCAGGGGCAGTGTCACTGCTCTAAGAGGTCCCTGTGCAGCCTGTGCGGTCACCCTCCCTTAGCAGGTTGTGATTGTGATTATGGGAACCTGGTTAAGAAGATTTACAGATTATGTCAGCCTGTGTTCACTGATAATCCTTACAAAAGGGACGACTGGTTTTAAAAGATTTCTGCAAACAAAAAATAACAGCAGAAAGCCAGAATAAAATATTAGTCATATAAAAACCAGAAAACAACAAAAATAAGACAGAGCTAATATTTTTCCATTTCTTAGTATAAGTTCTTCATTATCCATGTTCTGAGATAAAAATAGCAATGATGTAGTCAGAACTGACAGTGGGCCACAAGATATTGGTGCCATCAATAAGACTGTTTAAAAGATGTATTTATTATCATTTATAATTCCTTGGTCCTGTGCCTTTAGCCAAGGATAGTATAAGAAAACAATCGTAACTAGGAAGATATTTTAAAATGCTAATCATTTCATGTTTATCTCATCTTTTTTATTCTTATTTTTGTGTATGGCATGTATTCGGTTATTTTCTTAAAGAACAGAATAAACATGTTAGGCTTGCATGCTGTTCTGGTTAACATCGCTATAAAATCGATCTGCTGCATTGTCTGGGCTCAGCTGAGTAGTTTTAGTCTGGGGTCTACCATGTGGTTTCAGTCATCTGAAGGTTTAAGTGGACTGAATGTTCAAGACAGACGTTTCACATGGTTGGCAGTTGATGCTGGATGTTGGCTGGGAGCTTATCTGGGACTGGTGACTAGTGAGCCTGCACATGGCTCTCCACGGGGCTTGGGCTTCTTACAGCCAGGTGGCTGGGTTCCAGATGGGGAAGTCTCCAGAGCCTTCAAGAGGAAGAAAGCAAAAGCTCCCTGGCTAGTTAAAGTGTACGTCTAGACTTGGTACAGCACCACTTCTACACTTCTGCCATATTCTATTCGTCAGAGAGTCACAGGGCCCACCTAGGTTCAGAAGAGTGGGGGAAATAAACCACCTCATGATGGGGTTGAGCAGAAGAGCATATGCAATGAAAGATAAAAGGTTGAAGCTATCTTTGGAAAATGCATTCTGATCTTTGGAAAATAGAAGATGCCACACATGATCAAATTATTATTATTATTATTATTATTATTATTTAATATATATATTTTATTGATTTTTTTACAGAGAGGAAGGGAGAGAGATAGAGAGTTAGAAACATCGATGAGAGAGAAACATCAATCAGCTGCCTCCTGCACACCCCCTACTGGGGATGTGCCCACAACCAAGGTACATGCCCTTGACTGGAATCGAACCTGGGACCCTTCAGTCTGCAGGCCGACGCGCTATCCATTGAGCCAAACTGGTTACGGCTCAAATTATTATTAATAGGAGTGCAGAAACATAAAATTTAGAGTCATTGGAACTGAAGGCAAGATGACCAAGCTTGTGGTCAAAACCGACTTGACCTACAGCTGTTTGATTTTGGGAAATGTAGCCGACCTCTCTGGAAATCTATGAAATAGAACCTATGGTGTGTGGTGGTGGTGATGGAGGGGGGCTCTTTGGGGTATTAGACAAGAAATGTGTACCCAAAGTGCCCAGAATATCATAAGTGGCTGAGCCACTGGCAGATAATATTCTGCCCACACCACAGCCCAGCCTGGAAACAGTAGCTGTGGGTGCCAGGTAATGACATCATGTAGCAATGCCTGGCTTCCTCTCCCTAGTGACTAGCCTCTTTGCAGTTTCTTCAGCCCAGTAACACGAATTGCTTTATAGCCAGGTGCAAACATTTTACACTTTAACCAAAAGTCTGTGAAGCATTTTTCCCATGCCTATCTCATTTTATCCTCACAGAAGTCCTGGAGTAGGTAGAGAGGAGACTCGGTGGAATCCTATTTTCATTAGCCCGAAAACAGAGATTTAGAAAGCTTAGACATTTGACCTGACTGAAAAGAAGTAAGAAATGGTGGACCATGAAAATGACTTCAGGTTTTCTCACTGCACAGAATATAGTCAAACACTGCTGCAGTTAAATATTTTACCCTTTGTTCTTTCTGTGTGATCTACAATAATAATAATCTGCTTCATGTTATTTACTGCTGTGTTGCTGACAATTATCTGAAAGAAGTTGGGGTGCTTCACTGGGCTGGAAAAAGTTTAGCTAAATCAGAAAGCAGGTCTAATTAAGCAAGTTTATTCTCTCTATATAAAAGGCTAAGTTGACTTATGCATGCACAATACATATAAAGCTCTTGCTGGTGCCAATTGCACACGTATGTTTTGATCTGTCATTGTTGATCCTGAATTTGGTTGACACTTCTATTATAGAGAAAGGGTGAATAGTGATATTAAAATATTTCTTCTAATTAATTTCCTTTCAATGTGGACAAATTCATGCACCAGGCCACTAGTATAATATGATATAATACTAGAGGCCCGTTGCACGAAGAGATTCATGCAATAGGCCTTCCCTTCCCCTGGCTGCCGGCACCGGTTTTCCTCGGCACCCGGGACCCAAAGTGTGTTACATTCCATTATTAGAGGCTCTGAAAGCATAGGTGGCACTTTAGATTTGCAATTTTGCCTTTGTGAGATTAGTTACATCAGTAACATTTTTCTACCTGGCTGGAGGCAATTCATGATAATGGGATGGATGTGGACTTACATTGCATCCCCAGTTCCTAGGCCAGTGCCTTCACACATGTTACATACATCAAAATATGTCAGATAGATGTTTTTACTGTTAAGTACTTACTGCTCAAGAAAGAGGTAGAATGAAAAAGTATATACTATATTTAGGAGTCATCAGTGTATAGATACAACCATGAAAATGCACAGGAAGCAATGCCATTGGGTTGAGCAAAATGAAGGCTATTAGGAACCTTGTTTTGGTGAAATCATTGGACAAACATCAAACTATAGTCACTTGAAGGGGGAGGAAGTAGGAGCAGTTAATACAGGTGGCACTTTCAAAGATTTTGGCTCAAAAGGGAGGAAAGGTAGAGGTGGCACTGTGCTTATTCTTTCAGAACACCAGTCTTGTATTATGTATGCTTTCTTGACTGAAAAGGGTGGATTTATAGGTAACTTTTAAAATAGCAAGAAAATTGTCCTGCTGGTGTTGCTCAATGGTTGAGCATCAACCTATGAACTGGGAGGTCACTGTTTGATTCTGGTCAGGGCACATGCCCAGGTCTCAGGCTCGATCCTCAGTAGAGGGCATGCGGGAGGCAGCTGATCATTGAGTCTCTCTCATCATTGATGTTTCTTTCTTTCTCCCTTTCATTTCCTTTCTGAAATAAATAAAAATATATTAAAAAATAGCAATAAAAATGAAAAAAATGAAGTTGTGTAGTGGCTACCTTTAAAACAAACACAGGCTCTGAATTAATGTCTTGTGTAGACATTAAATGGAGTGCAAATAAGTTGTTTATAATTATTCAACCCAGGGTTTCTTTTTTTTTTTCTTTTTTTTTGTTAATCCTCACCTGAGGATATTTTTTCCATTGATCTTTATTTTTTTAGAGAGATTGGAAGGGAGGGGGAGAGAGGGAGAAGAGAGAGAGAGAGAGGGAGGGAGGGAGAGAGAGAGAGATCATATGAGAGATACTCATAGGTTGGTTGCCTCCTGCACACAAGCATCCTGATGGGGATGGGGATGAACATGCATCCCAGGTACCTGCCATTGACCTGGAATCTAACCAGGTAGTACATGGGCCCATGCTCTAGCCATTGAACACACGGGCAGGGCAAGAGTTTCTTATTCTTAAGCTTTGGGCAGGAGTCTCAAACTGGCAGCTTTAGTGTTTACCTAGTCTTTATTTTTTTATTTAAAAACTAGAGGCCTGGTGCACGGATTCATGCACTGGTGGGGTCCCTCGGTCTGGCCTGTGGGGATTGGGCCAAAAACTGGCAGTCCAACATCCCCTGAGGGGTCCCAGAGTGCAAGAGGGCACTCTGCAAAGTTGCTGTCACTAGGCAGCTCCTGCATTGAGCATCTGCCCCTGGTGGTCAGTGCACGTCATAGCTACCAGAGGGTCGGCTGGGTTGGTGGGTGCTTAGGCTTTTATGTATATAGATTTGATTTTAAATTTTCTTTAGGAAGAGACTCCAGGTTTGCCAGTGACACATTTTGATGACGTGAACCTGACTGGGCTCAAATGGTCCTTG
>NW_005871126.1:881986-970895 GCF_000147115.1 Myotis lucifugus
GCGCGCCCGGGAGATTTTTCTATAAATGGCTTAAAGCCTAGTCTAGCCCTAGTCTAGACGACTTATCTGGAGACAATTACCTTCCTGTACCTTCCTGTTTGTTGCTGGTGAACCTTGGCTCTGCGGATTTTAAGCAGCCTGCTCTAAGCCTGCTCTAAGCCAGCGGCGGAGGACAGAAGCAGCCACGACCTGGGGCAGGGTGGGGGGGTGAAGGGCAGCGCTCTCCTTGGGGCTGTGCCTGGGTGTTCCTTCCATCCTCCTTTCCCTGCTTGTTTGGGTGCCGCTGCGGAGCCCACCTGGTAATGGTGAGTGACAGTGAATACCCCAGGCCCCAGTTACCCACCTGGCTTTGCTTAATGGATGTCATTCTTCTTTAAGGACTGCAATAATGGATGCTTGGAGGAATGTATGGGAGAAGCAGGATCAAAACCGGTCATGGGAACGTTGAAGGTAAGTCATCTGCCTGAGATTCCGTGAAACAACAATTCGACTGGATAAATTCATTGCTTGTTGACATTTTGGGGCGATTTTCACCGTGCGGGTTATACAGTAGTTTGATATGCTGCTGTGCATTTTAAATTCCACTCTTAGGGGGAAAACAATTTGGGGAGCCGGAGTACATTCATCACATCTAAAACTACAGGGCAGTTCACTACTTGCAGTATTTCATAAATCATAACTTTCTCTTGGCAAGTAATCAATTCGTGACTATTCACCTAAAGGTTTATCTGATTGTATAATAAGTGTCACCTTTACTCCATTTCTGGAAAGATTTAAACTCATAATTTTTTTTTTAAGCAGCGCCTAATATTTTACATTTAAAGTGTTGTGTTTTCTTCTTTCCTCTCTGAATTGTGGGTTTATGTATTAAATCTCATACTTCACAGAGGAATAGCAAGGGGCACCTGAGAAAGAATCTTATTCAAGTAGAATAAGGGGATCATGAAAATACAAATGTGAAATATGACTTTCTCTATAAATCACTATATTCCCTCCCCAACCCTGGAGGGTTTGCTGCTTCTCTTTAGGCTGGTTCTGCTCTCCTGCTGCCTGTCTCAGTCACTATCCATTGTCAACCATAGCACAGCGTGTCCTCATGACCTCACATCCTGGCAGGATGCAGAGAGGGAGTGAACCTTGACTCATCAATTTTACACACACACCCAACTCTTACTGAGTACCAGGCACTGTGCTGGGCAGTGGATGTCCAAAAACACAGGCAAGATAAAGTCTCTGCTCTCAGGTTTTTTTTAAAAAAAATCAAAACATTAGAATATAGTCATTCCCTCATTAAAATAAGTTTGTGAATTTTATTGTCCATATTATTCCTGGTCCTTTAGAGATAATATCCTCTACAACCTTGTAGCCGATCTGCTTCTAATACATTTTTGGGAACTTAGATGTTGAGATGGGTTTTTGAGAGAGTAAGATAAAGGGGACTCATACTTGATCATCTCTAAGGATTATCTTATACAGTCAATAAATTCCTCAAAGGGTATAGATAAATACAACTTTCCCCAGAAGTTCATTATACTTTTTTTTTTTTGAGAGTATGTTTATTAGAGCTGGGGACAGTGAAACAAGGAAGGGCTTAGGATAGAAGAAGCAGCAGGAGAGGCCTTGGTGGGGCTGCTTCGCTCCCTAGAAATGTCATAGGAAAGAAATGAACCTTGGTGGGGCTGCTTTGGCTCACTGAGAAGTCACAGAAAAGTGGAAAATGGGCCTAGGAGACAAGCTTAGGGGGTTAGCCCAGGACTTGCTGCCACTGCCCATGACACTCGTGGTTGCTAGTCTCCTAGGACCCTTAGTGTCTAGGACAGCCGTGGGCAAACTACGACCTGCAGGCCGGATCCGGCCCGTTTGAAATGAATAAAACTAAAAAAAAAAAAAAAGACCGTACCCTTTTATGTAATGATGTTTACTTTGAATTTATATTAGTTCACACAAACACTCCATCCATGCTTTTGTTCTGGCCCTCCGGTCCAGTTTAAGAACCCATTGTGGCCCTCGAGTCAAAAAGTTTGCCCACCCCTGGTCTAGGAGATGCCTGCCTGTGGGGGAAGGAGAGAGGGAAGGGAAAGGCATGAGCATGCTCCTGGGAGGTGGAACATGCTCTTTAAACTTTAAACATAGAATATATATATTTTTTTGCAAAGTAAAGAATTCACAAAGTAAATTATGTCTTTATTTGTTAATTTAGACTTCCATGTATTCGATTTTAGTTGGGGGGGGAGGGTGCATATTGACATTCTACATTCATGTATTTACCTATCAAAACATGTGTTCTAATGGTGCTTGTAAATGAAATTGATAACTTGGGGGAGGAAATGGTGGAGTTTATAGGAACATCTTTGCTTTTGACCTATTTTTAAATCTCTTTTAAAAAAAATATCATCCAAGGATATTTTTACATTGATTTATAGAGAGAGTAGAAGGGAGAGAGGAGAGAGGAGAGAGGAGAGAGAGAGAGAGAGAGAGAGAGAAACATCAGTGTGAGAGACACATAGATTGGTTGCCTCCCCCACGTGCCCCCTACCAGGTCTGCAGATCGAGCCTGCAACAGAGGTACATGCCCTTAATCAGACTCGAACCCAGGGCCCTTCAGTCCGTGGCCCAATGCTCTATTCACTAAGCCAAATTGGCCTGGGCTCTCTTTCTCGATTAACCCCATTTATGACTTTTAAGTTGCCATTGGGTCTCTTGGGGATAGTTTTCATATTGCATCCTCTCCCCCATTTTGAAGTGGCCATTTTACAGTGAGAATGCAGGTTTCCAGCGGGGGCCAGCTATGAGATGCCTTATGACCGGGGCATCCAAGGCATCTTTTTGCGGACCCCAGAGTCTTCTTGGTTTCCAAAAGGCCAGCTGTCTTTTTCTTCCCACTCCTCTGCTCTACAGATCCCAGAGTGTGACACTCCAAATCTGTAATTCTCCTCTGCATACCTCCTTATTGGCTTTTGAGTGACTCTGAAAGATAATGAACAGAACACCTAACACTTTCCCAATAGAAAAAAATTGCACTTATTATAGAACACAATTATGCAATTTCTGCTACAGTTGTAATGCGGAGATAGTCTTTGATAGTTGAAGTGTTGTGGCCAATGCAGAGACTTGCAGATGCAGTAGTAAGTGGCGGGCAGAAGCAGAAGAGTGCTGGCTAATACAGTCCTCAGAGCTCTCAGCCAAATTGCACTAGCCTCCTGTGGGCTTCCCCATTTCAGAGGAAAGGATTACCCAAGCACATGTTTTGAGTTAAAAAATTGTTGTTTTTTTAATATGCTCTGTTTTTGCCAGTATTTCTTGTCATGTCACAATCCAGTCATGGTGGCCTTCCAAATTTTTCCACAAGTATCTGGTATGAAACTTCCTGACTTGAAGTCATCAGGAGTCATGGGGCATTGGAAACAGACAGATGAATTATGCAGGAGAAAGTAGCATTTTACAAATAGTTAATGTTTATCCATCTTCAGAAAGGAAATGTAGAAAAAGAAATTGGTTTTTAAAGAACACAGGTAAAAATTGTTTATGAAATTTGTTTCTTTCATGTCAGTGATTTTTTTACCTTAGAACTTCATTTCATACCTACTCAAAACCTATCACACACCTTTAGTTAATATTGTGTACTTTTCAACTTCATTCAACTGTATCATCTAATTTTTTAAATTTAGTATTCTTGGGTAATTTCTTTTTTAACTCAAGTTAACAACTGTTATTCTTAGTTTCCAGAATTGCATGAATTTTCCCAAATAAAAGACAATTGGAATGGTTGATGAAACTCTAAAGTCACCAAATAGTGCATTACTTTGAAAAACTGCATGGAGGGCAATCCTTATGCAGAAAGTTAGAGGGCTCCTACTCACATCATAAGAAATTGCATGTCTTACAAAAGAATGTAGTGGTTTACCTAGTAATACATATTTTTTATATTCAATTTCCAGAAACTTAACTAGGATTAGCAAGTTCTTACTATAAGAGCACTAAGTTGAGCATAAAAACACCTTATTCAGTATCTCTGTTTTGTCATTAACTAAGTAGATCTATCTGGGCCAATGGCTCATCATGGGTGGTCCAGAGGTATTTTAAGAGTCTTCAGCCCAAATGGGTGTAGCTCAGTGGTTGAGCATCGACCTATGAACCAGGAGGTAATGGTTCAATTCCCAGTCAGGACACAAGCCCAGGCCTCAGGGTAGATCCCCAGTTAGGGGGGGGGGGGGGGGTAGGGGCATGCAGGAGCAGCCAATCAATGATTCTCTCTCATCATTGATGTTTTTTTCTCTCTCTCTCTCCCTTCCTCTCTAAAATCAATAAAAATACATTAAAAAAAGAAGAGTTTTTAGAAAAGTAAAAATTATATAATGGGCATTGATTCTTTAAGGGTTTGCAACAACAAAAGGTCTTTTATGAACTATGGTAAGTACATTTAAAAGAGAACAAAACTGTACCAGTCTATTGTCAGTATCCAAACCATGAAGATCAATTCAAGTTCTGTGAAGTTCAGAACTGAATTAATCAGACATAAGTGATATGTATAATAGTTGCTGTGCTAAATGAGAGTTAGGCCAACACAAGAAAGAAACATGGCTCCCATTTCCCAGTTGTTCCTATCAATTAAAAGGATTTTATGAAACCAAACCAAGCCTTTTGCAGGGTAAGCTGTCTATAGAGAGAGGTTGTATGAGCAGTAAGTAAAGCAAATGCTAGGGAGTTTGAAAACTGAAGAGACTGCAACAGGTTACTGAGCCAGATGGGGCTGCCAGTTTCCACACTCACTGCTGGAGCAGGAAAGAAGAGAGTTTGGATAAACTGGGGGCATCTCGTGTCCCGTGCTACAAGTGGAGGAAATGGTAGGGAGAAAAAAGGGGTGGCGGAGAGGGCTTCTGTAGCCATGTTTTAGTCCTTCTGTCTTTCCTTCCACGTTAGACAAAGGTATGCAACCCAGAATTCTTAAGGACTTGTACTGTTTTCTGGCACTGGGCTGATATGTACCCAAAATACCATCCCACCAACCTCTTGTCCCTTGTTACAGAACCTTGATTTTGTTTGCAGTTCACTGACTGGCCCTGGGTGACAACCTTGCATTCCCCGGCTTCCTTGCAGCTAGAGAGATCCACGTGACACATTTCTATTCAATAAGGCGTAAGAAATATTCTGGCAAAATTTTGCTTTTGTGATTAAAGGGAACAGAAAAGTCTGCCATCGTCCTCGCCACTCTTCCTCTAGACTTTGGTTAGATCATTAAAACTGAAGCTACCTCTGCAGCAGCCTTTTTTAACCCCGAGGAGAAGCCAAGAAAAATCACAGAACCGCAGGGTTCCAGAACACTGCCAGGCCTGGCTCCTCCAGACTTGTTCTGTGAGAAAACCAACTCCTATTAGTTTTTGATTTATGTGCCGCTGGATGCATCAATAAATGATAAGTAAAAGACTTGTGCAGAACATTAATTAGTGAGAGGTAGATTTGAAAAAGGGAGTTGGGCTAAATTGTTTGGACATGAATCTGTAGCCATGTAACTGTTCTTGGACATTGAACAGGAAAAAGATACAGAGTATTTGCTACTGAGGGGGTAGTAGCAATTGAGGTATCAGACCTACTAAAGAAATACTTGAAAGGACAAGTGTCTCGGTTCAGTGACTGATGTGGGAAACCAAGGGTTGTGAGAATATGAGAATGACAAATGACCTTGGAAGTAACACGATGCACAGAAAATACAGAAAAATACACAAAGGAATTTGTTAGTGAAGGTCATCTCTGGGGAGTGGGAATGCGGTGGCCTGGAAAGTAGTTGGGGATTTTATACTTTTCATTTTGTTCCCTTCTTTACAGTCAAGTTTTTAAGTAAAATAATAAACATGCATTGCCCTTATTCAACACATTAAGGGGTAAGAAGGAAAGAAGTAGAAAGTAATATGAATGTTAGAAATAGAGACCAAGTTTTGGAAAAAATATTATGTTCCATTTTAGATTTGTAATGAGCTTTTGTTTTAGAATGCATTTCAGCCAGAATATTATTCTAAAAATAAAACTGGTCATCATGTATAATATAACCAAATGATTAAGGCAGCTGTAAGGCAGTGAATTAATCAAAAGTAATTAGATCGTTTAAAAATAATGATAAGAGCTGATGAGATAAAGTGAAGACCTATATTTGATTTTGGGGTGTGGGGGGATGGATAAGTACTTTTTGTGTTTAAATAAGTGGAGTTTGACCTTCCTTACAGCTTGTTAACAGGTTGAACCTGTGCCTAGTTAATATTGTTTTATAACTGGTCAAAACCTTCCGTCACCTGTGGTTTTTGTCAGCATTCTATGGCTATTAAAAAGTTACTGATGGTGTTGCCTGTGACTTGCATGTATTTGTGTTTGGTCATTTGTAATGTACAAGCTGGCTATGTGGTGTGTTGGTGAAATACTGATGTGTGAGATTATTTCCTATTACTCTCATTTATCTTTCTCTTAGTCAGAGCTTCCTTTGTTCATTGTTTCCTCAGTACAGACAGAGGATTAATATGTTGGTGTTCATTTTCTACTTCTCTGTGTTTAAAGAGGAACACAGTTGCTTCGTTCTGCTCTTTGCTTCTATAGTTCTCTCTGGGGTGGGAGTTGCGGGGGACGGGGAGGTGGTTAAGGCTTCTTTGGGGGAGTTGAACTATAACCATCACCAAGATGTTCACTTCTTAATGACAACAAGTTATTGCTGGTGTTGCTATATTTATTAGAGATGACCTCCCTTTCTTCTTTGCCAAGCGCTAAACATGAGCCCAATGATTATAACAATGTGTTCTCCTTTTTCATCATTTTACTCCATCTGCTATTTTTGTCCCTGTTTCTGTATATCACTGAATTTTGGTTCAGATACTTATTAGGCAGTATACATGGCTGAGATTTCAAACAACAGGCACGATTCTGAATGCCGGCATGATTTGTTTGACTCACGTACTGTTAAATTTCTGAGTCAGTTGCCAACATTTAAAAGTCAAGTGGGGGATGTGAGGGCGATCTGGCTGCAACATCTGTCACCTCTTTGACCACCGGGGTTGATTCAGCTGATCTGGCTGGCTAGGCAGGTGTCCCCTTCCTCCCTCCCTCACTGATCCAGGTGCAATCTAGGTGCTTTCCTCCCGAAGTTGCACGCTTAATCAAGAGGACGAACTTTTCCCCAGAGAAGAGGACTGGTCTTTGATCAAGAGTACACAGTAGCTGTGCTCCTCTGCTAGAACCTCCAAACAAGCTCTTAAGGTCCATCTGTAGGAGAATATAGGGTAGTCAAGCTTCCAAGACTTCAGACACATCCAAGTGAGATGCTACACCCAGCTGGTGTGGCTCAGTGGTTGAGTGTCGACCTATGAACCAGGAAGTCATGGTTGGATTCCTAGTCAGGGCACATGCTGGCTTGATTCCCATTGGGGGAATGCAGGAGGCAGCTGATCAATGATTATCTCTCATCATTGATATTTCTATCCCTCTCTCTTCCTCTTTGAAATAAATAGGAAACACATTAAAAAAATAAAAACACATATGAGGCACTATATGTGGCAGTCTGCCTTTTTTAGGATTAAATACATACATATAAAAAAATAAAATAAAATAAAAGTGGGGTCTGTGGCCGGGTAGCTCAGTTAGTTAAAGCATCATCCCAATATACCAATGGCCGGGTAGCTCAGTTAGTTAAAGCATCATCCCAATATACCAAGGTTTCGGGTTTGGTCCCCAGTCAGGGCACATACAAGAATCAGGCAATCAATGCATATATAAGTGGAACAACATATTTCTCTCTCTCTCTCAAATCAATAAAAAATAAAATAAAAAATCAAGTGTGGATAGGGGAAATGGGTGAAGGTGATCAAAAGGTACACAGTTCCAATTGTAAGATAAATAAATTTGGGGGATAGAAAAAAAAGAGTCAAGCGATTTCAGTTTTCAGTGGCTAATGACTTAAATTTTATGTTGTTTTTTTACTCTCTTTATTTGTAGCCAGTAGATGTTCAGTTACTTTTCTCTAATGGGGCTGATTTTTTTCCCCCTAGGCTAAAGATCTAATAATCACACCAGCCACCATTTTAAAGGAGAAACCTGACCCAAATACTGTGGTTTTTGGAACCGTTTTCACGGACCACATGTTGACAATCGAGTGGTCCTCCGAGTTTGGATGGGAGAAACCACACATCAAGCCTTTTCAAAACCTGTCGTTGCACCCTGCCTCGTCGGCTCTGCACTACGCAGTGGAGGTGAGTGCACTGCAGTGGAGGGTGGTAACATGCTTGCTCTTCACTGGGGGCACCAAGTAGCTCCCTCTGCTACAATAGCTTTTGGGAAGCATGGACTTGGTCATATTTACTAAAGGGAGTCATAAATGTCTTTGAAACTTTTCCTATAGACAGTCTCATTGAAGGTAAGTCTTAACTAATTTTTTAGATATTCTTGAGTTTTCTATAACATCAATAAAAGTCATTTAGAGCAAATAAGAGAGACGGTAAGAAACTTTGCAATAAAAAAGAATTTACTTTTAATATTTTACAAAGTCACCTGTCTTCTCAGATCTTCTAATGGTTGAGAAGAGGCCATTGGGTACAATAATTTGGTTAGATTTTAATGCTAAGTGCATGTTTTTATGACCAGCAATGTGTAGTTATGCATGTTGAGGGACATGTAATTAAAGGTCATCCTTCAGGCATGAGTGGAATAATTATAAGCATTAAGTATTTAGAGATGCTTTCTCTGGTCCTTCATAGGATTCACACTTAGCCAGATACACAATACACTCCCCATTCCCTTGACCCTGATTTTATTGTACTTACTTGTAATGTGTTAGACATACTTAGAATATTGGGATGCTTAAAATAAGCAATAGTCTACCTATTAAGGGACTAAAAGATGGTAATATTAAATATTCATAACAATAATGAATTTTTTAAATTGAATTCCTGCAGTGTGCCCTGCACTGGGTACTTTATAATGGGTCATCTCATGTTATTATTTTAAGTGAGAAAGCATATATTTCTGGATTCCAACTTTCTGGGCTGAAGTTCTGTCTCTGTTGCTCTAAAGGGTACTTGGGAAACTTATTTAATGACTGTATGCTTCCAATTTTTTAATGATGAAATTGAAGTGATGATAATACCTACCTCATAATGTTATAAGAAGAAGGTAAGGTGATTCATTTAAGCATATAGAGCCATACCTGATGCATAATGAGAGCCTTGTTATTAGCTATTATTACTATCCCTTGAAACATTATTATCACCTATTATAGAAGCAGCTTCAGAAAAGTTAAATTTCTTGTTCAAAATTGTGTAGCATTTAGGGAGGAGTCAGGGTTCAAATGGCAAGCTCATAATCTCTGTTATGGTTTCCCCAAACATATATACTAAAATTACAAAAAGGCCTGTCCAGTTAACTTGTTCAAAATTATAAATTCAAATCATCAGAAACATATTAGCTGCCCCAATGTATCCACTAAATGTTGAATTTGGAAGTCTAAGCTTCCATTCCCATCTTTGTGTTTTAACTGTATCAACTTCGATCAGTTCTTACATTATTTAGTCCAATCCTCAGTTTCTTTAATTATAAAATAAGAATGGTAGCTGCCCTTGCCTATGTCATTATGTACAGTGAAAAAACAAATGAAATAAAATGCTTATAAACTTGAAAGAAGGAATCTGGCAGTGATTCTCACATAGCTTTCATTAGAATCACCTGGCTCCACCTTCTGAGGCTCTGATTTCTAAGTTCCCATGTCATCTTAATACTCTCGGAACCACATTTTGTGAATCACTGGCTTGTGGGAAGTAAACAAGAAAGGATTAAGGTCATTTTGAAAGTTAAAAAATATTTTGATAGCCATTGGTTTTTAAAACTCACTGGATATCTATTTAAATGAGTCGATTAGTTTTGCCAATGTAGATTTTTGTGACCAGGATAGTTTTTTAAAAAACCTTTAATTGCTTTTATCCTTTGTTAGATAAAAACTGAAATTTGTATTATTAGTCTTCCATGAATAATATAAACACAGGGGCTGTTTTGCATTAAGAACTGGACTATGTTTTACATTAGTTATCTATTGCGACATAACAAAATTAATAGCTTGGGACAGCCACTATCATTTCATATCTTGCATGATTCTGGGGGTTGACTAGGATGGCTGGTAGTTCTTGGTTTGTTGTCTCTTATGTGGTTGCTGTCAGATAGTGGCTGGGATTGGAGTTGGCTCAAGCTTCCTGACACATATGTCTGATGAAACTCAAAGAGGTGGTGGCTGAAATGCTGGGGCTTTCTTGGCATCACTCTTTGTCCACATGGTGCGCCAAGTATGGTGTTCTGAGAGTAGCTAGACTTTGTCCTCTGTGACTTGAGCTTTTTTGTCACAAGCAACTGAGCTCTGATAGAAGCTCTGTGCTTTTTATGACCTAGAATCAAAATTACAGCATTACTTCTGCCATACTCTGTTGTCATGGTGATCACAAAGGCCTGCCCAAATTCAACAGGAGGGAATATACTATCCAGGGGTGGGCAAACTTTTTGACTCGAGGGCCACAATGGGTTCTTAAACTGGACCGGAGGGCCGGAACAAAAGCATGGATGGAGTGTTTGTGTGAACTAATATAAATTCAAAGTAAACATCATTTCATAAAAGGGTATGGTCTTTTTTTTTTTAGTTTTATTCATTTCAAACGGCCCGCGGGCCGTAGTTTGCCCACGGCTGTACTATACCATATATACCCTTCACCTCCCGATGAGGAATGTCAAAGTTCTAGAAGATCATGAGGGACTGGAAAGATTGTGTGGCTATTATTGGAAAATACAGTCTGTAACATGTATCAGTGATAAATGGGGAGATAAAGCGATGTGCTTGGTTACCTCTTCATCAGTTTGGCACTTAGTTAACAGGAGAGATGCTAGGGGAGTATCATAGGAATTTAGGAAGTGTGATGGCCATGTGCAGAGAACCTCAGGGTCCCTGAATTTTCTCATGAGGCATATTTGTTTCATTTCCTGTTCACTCATTCAATGGATGTTGAGTGCCTACTATGTGCTTGGGACTGTGCAAAGTGCTCGGGATAGGATGGTAAACAAACTAGCCATGATCTTGCCCTCAGAATTCTTTTCTTTTTTTAAACACCCACTGAGAAAGTTAGGCAGATACTTTATTTCAAAGGTTTCCTTCCCAAATGTTGGGTGAAACATTTTCTCTTATACTGACACACTTATGTTATCATATGCCAACATGATTTTTTTAAGTTCAATAATTATTGTATTTTTTAATACACAAGTAAATATAAGAGTGATTTTCTTGGCCATCTTTCTCTTCCACTCATCAGCCCTATTGATTTTAGAATCCATGTTGCTTTGAGATTCACAACTACATGTAGTTTTTTTTTAATACTGCAAATTTTTGATTGATAAATAAGTGAAAGTTTCAAATAGAGAAGGAGAGAAATGTAAACTATGAGTAGGGATATGGATAAAATAAAATGAAATGATAACTGGCACTTCTTTTTCTGGTTGAAATAAATATTTAGTGAAATTAAATATAATGTGAAACAGAGAGGAAGGGAGAGGGATAGAGAGTTAGAAACATCGATGAGAGAGAAACATCGATCAGCTGCCTCCTGCACATCCCCCACCGGGGATGTGCCCGCAACCCAGGTACATGCCCTTGACCGGAATCGAACCTGGGACCTTTCAGTCCTCAGGCTGATGCTCTATCCACTGAGCCAAACCGGTTTCGGACTGGCACTTCTTTTTCTGGTTGAAATAAATATTTAGTGAAATTAAATATAATGTGAAAAAATGACATATATATATATATTATTTAATGAATATTTATAAATGAATGCTCATCTAGGTAAAGAAAGAGACCACTTAAGCACCCCAGAGGCCTTCCAGTGTCCCCTTCACATCACAAATCCTGTGTCTCTGGCAATGATTATCCTCACTTTTCTATTAACCTTGCATGAACTTTTTTTAAAAATGGGATTACATTGTGTGTGTTTTCTTAAAAAATGAACAAAGTGAGCCTGTGACTTCAAGTGAAACAAAGGACTCTATTTGGTGCCAATGCTAGCATTTTAGCCCTCCAGTAGAAATTAGAATTTCAGAAAACTTGGATTTACCACTGCGAACTTAACCCTTTCTGCTGCTAAATCCAGGGTGGGCAAAAGTAGGTTTACAGCTGTGAATATGTGAAGCACAGAATTTATTCTTGTATGATTATTTATTAATTACTGTATTTCCATTGTTTTGTATTTTGTTGTATTGTATATTGTATTTTCCACATGAACAGCTCGACACCTACTTTTGATACACTCTGTAATTTTCTGGTGATATTAGTGGTGATGTTAATAGGTTTTAAAAAATACATGAAAGAGATGTTAGCTTTGGGAAGATCTGCATAACTCATTGAACCAACATTTTCTAAATGGCCATTGCATGACATGACAAATTTTTGCACAAGTAAAGATTCAAAGTGCAAGATAGGCTCTGATGGCTTTTTTTTTTACTTTTGTTTCCAGCTTTGTTGAGATATAATTGACATAGGACCATATTTAAGATACACAATGTAATGATTTGATATGCCTATTAATTGCAATATAATTACTGCAATGATAGTTAACACATAATGGCTTTGATATGTCAGTTTGGCTAGTCTGAACTACAGTCCCTAGAATTCCATTTTTAGCTTCCTTTTGGTTAGAATGGACTATAAGACATTCTCTTGTGTGCTGAGGGAAGCAGTGGTTGTTTTATTGCATACACACACCTTCCATCAAACACTAGTGTAGGTGCTGTTGTGAAGGAATTTTTCAGATGTGGCTTAATTGTTTGATTTAAAGTAAATCAGAAGGGAGAGAATTCTGGGTGAGCCTGACCTTAGGATTTCATGAGGTCAGAGACCCCACACATTAGCTAGACCTGCGTGTTCCCTCTTTTCCTCTGCCTCTCCCTTCCTGACTGCCCCACGTGGATGAGCTGCAGCTCACACCTGAGGGTCCAGCCTGCTGGTGACCTTCTTTTTCTGGCTGCCTGCTCTACAGATTTTGGACTCACCTAGTCAGTGAGTCCAATTGCATTGGCCAATTTCTTCTAATAAGTCTGTTAATATTACATATATTTCCTACTGGTTCTGTTTCTCTAGTTGAACGCTGTCTGGTAGACAATTGATTTTAATAAATTAACAGACTATGAAGACTTCATTGATATGGTTTCAGATTCTATATTACAACTAACCTTTAAGGAACCATCCCTTGACAAGTTTAGGAATGAGAACAGAGAAGAATATCCATAATTCTCTGAAAAAGGCTACCAGAAATACCTCTCCCTGTCTCAACTACTTATCTGTGTGAGATTGGGTTTTCTTTTGGGCACGTGCTTCAATTAAAACAACATCCTGCAAAAAATTGAATGCAGAAACAGATATGAAAATCCAGTTGTCTTCTCTTAAGCCAAACATTAAAGATCTGTAATAATTGAAAATAGTAGCACATTTCATACTAATTCTTTTGGAAAAAATTGAGGTACTTTTCATTAAAATACTTTAAAATTGTTATGATTTAGAATTATAAATAATTAAATTTCTCACTTCTGATTTCTAATACGGTAAATATTGACAGAAAAACATCATAAGTAAAAGCTCTTTGAAATCTTCATAACTTTTAAAAATATAAGTTTTGCCCTAACCGGTTTGGCTCAGTGGATAGAGCATTGGCCTGCGGACTGAAGGGACCCAGGTTCGATTCCAGTCAAGGGCATGTACCTTGGTTGCGGGCACATCCCCAGTAGCGGGTGTGCAGGAGGCAGCTGCTCGATGTTTCTCTCTCATCGATGTTTCTAACTCTCTATACCTCTCCCTTCCTCTCTGTAAAAAATCAATAAAATATATTTTTAAAAAATATATAAGTTTTAAGGCATCCTGACACCAAAAAAAAAAGTGAGAAATGCTGCTTAAGGATATACCTAGGAATGGTGCTACTGGTCATAGGATATATCTTCCATTTTACAGGCATAGGGAAATTATTTTTCATAGTGGTTTTGACCATTTTTATACCCACTAGCCATGAATAAATGTTTCTATTGTTTTACAAACTTTTCATGTCTCAGTAAAGTCAGATTTTAAAAGCTTAAACAATTTAGTGTAATGGCATCTTATTGTGATATTAATTTATGCACACTTTTTCATATGTTTAATGGCCAATTGGATATCTTCTTATTTGAGGGGCCTGCTTGTTTGAATCTTTTATTCACTTTTTCTATTGTGTTGTCTTTTTTTTGACTTGTAGAAGTATTTTGGATATGGGTTCTTTGTCAGTTATATGTGTTTTAAATATCTTCACTCTTTTTACTCTATATAATTTTTTCTCTCCTGTATTCCCCCATTCAGTCTTGTCTGCCACAATCAGACAGAGAGAAAGGGCAAGGACACTTTTCTCTTGCATCTGTATATAATATTTTGATGATGAGAAATACATTGTTTTTTAAAAATTGAATTTATCAATCTTTGCTTTATATTTGATACTTTTGTATCTTGTTTAAAGATTCTTCTCCTACCCCTAGATTATGAAGCTATCCTCCTACTGGTATATTATTGGTTTTTGCCTTTCACAGTTAGGTCTTTAATCCTAGATTGGTTTGTATATGAAGTAGTTCTGTTTTTTTTTTCCCTTTTCTTCTTCTTCTTTTTTTTTTCTACAGATAACCCAGTTGTCCCAGCACTATTTAAAAAGACTGTCCTTTTCCCTCTGATATGTCATAGCACCTCTGTTGTATATTCATAGGTCTGCTCCTGTATCTCCAGTTTGTTCCATTGTCTTGTCCATCTGGGTCTCTGTTCTGTTTCAGTGTGTTACTTGTCTACCTACACAAATACCACACGGTCTTAATCTCCAAATCATTACAATGAGTCTTGATGTCTGCCAGGACACGTCTTTCTGTTTTGCTCTTCGTAGTGCCCTCGATCTCTGTGGTCAGTTGCTTTTCCATATAACTTTTAGATGCAGTTTATCAAGTCAGTCAACTTTCATAATTCAGTTTGTAAAGAGAAAATAAAATGCCCTGACATGATTTTCATTTGGGTTGCACTCAATATATAAATTAATTTGGGAAGAATTGGCATCATATCATATTAAGTCTTTCCATCTATGAGCATGAGATTGCTTTCTACATTTAGCTAGCTCTTTAATGACTTGGGAAAGTTTTGTATTTTCCTTATGGGCCTTGCACTTCTTTTGTTAGATTTTCCCACCTTAGTATTCCTTTTAATTTTACCATAAATAGTTTTTATCTTTAATTTTATCATAAATAGTTTTTATGTTGCTGTTCCATAGAAGTATAATTTTGTATCTGGCTACTTTGCCTAAGCAAATGATTTCAAGAGGTTGTGTCAGTTTTTCTGGATTCTCTAGATATTTAATCTTTTCTATATTTCATGCTCTATGACAGTTTTATTTTTTCTTTCTTTAAATGAAATGCATTTTATTTTATTATTACTGGCTGTAGAATATTGAACTTAAGTAGTCACAGCAGACAATTTATGATGTTCCCAATCCAAAAAGGCAAGCTTTAAGTTTTACCATTAAATATAATGTTTTCTGCAAGTTTGTTTTAGACATCCTTTGTCATGTAAGAAAGCTCTCTTTTATCTTTCTTAATTATCTGGGAAACCTTAAAAAGTCATAAATGAATGTTCGATTTTATCAGATGCATTTACCACATCCAATGAGAAGACCATATATTTTTTCCCCTTGGTTCCCACATACACTTAATATAATCTCATTAATTGATTTTCCAATCTCTCTTCCTGGGATAAATCCCAATTAGTCATGCTGTGTTATCCTTTTGTATATTTTGCATCTATTTTACTCAATATTATTATATAATCTTTACATCTATTTGAACTTATATCAAATGCATACAATTTAAGAATTGTGAAGTAAATAAAATCTATGTTACCTATTTCATTTTGTATTTAGTAATATAACCCACCAGTTTTTTAAAAAATATATAATTGACATATAACATTCTATAAGCTTAAGGTGTCCGTTGTGTATATTGCAGTACGATTGCCACTGTAGCCTTAGCTAATATCTCTATCATGTCACATAATTATCATTTCTTTGTTGTGGTGGGAATAGTTAAGACCCAGTTTTTTAGCCATTTGCAGTTTATAGTACAATATTACTTATGATCACTATGCTGTACATTAAATATCTAAGGCTTATTTATCTACTACTTGCACCTGCTAGCTTTATTTTAGAAAGTATTTGTATAATATATTGCTTTCTATATCTTTTTGTTTCAGTTGTTTTTTAGTGAGTCCAATTTGATAGCCTTATCTTTTAACTGAAACTTTACTCAGATTATATTTAATAAATTACTCCTATATTTGCCCTGGCAACATTGAATTTTGTGCTTTTTAATTGTGCTACATGATTTATATTTCTTCTCTTTTCTCATGTAAGCTTTAAGGCTCGGAGCCTCTTAATAGCCCTACTTTTCATTACCATTCAGTTCCACGTATTTTCTCATTTCCATTGTTTTTCTTCTTTGACTCATGCTTTATTTTGTAATGGGCTTCTTCTTTTCCAAACTATAGACATTTTCTAGTTATATTTCTTGTATTGATTTTTGGTGGAGAACATGTGAAATACCAGGCATTGTGCAGGTGGTGTGGGCTGGGCTTTGTCCAGTGGGTTAGTTTGTTGTTCTTTTTCAAGTCTTTCATACCTTTATTGAGTTTAGCCTGTTTTTCTGCTGGTTACCTAGAGAATCTGTGTTAAAATTTTCCACTAACATGACTGATTTCCCCCTTTCTTTTGTATTTGCCAGTACATACCTGCTTCTCAGTCTTTTCACATCTCTGCGTAGTGATTTGTCTGGGGCAGCACATTTAGGAAGGTGACATAGCCCCGACATAGTATGGTCTTGACCTGCTTGGTTTTTATGGTTCTTGGAACTTAACCGGCTCTGGTCATATCTAGATTATCTACTATCCAGAGTCTGAATGAGCCAGATTCAATGAAAAGATACCTGGCTATTTTGAGTTTCTGCCTCTGTTGTCTAGGCAGTTGGTCCATGTTGTGCGATTGGGGATGGTTTTCGTTTAATCCTCATAAATATATCGGCAATATGGCTCTATCTAAGCACAGGATGACTGCATCCCCACCAGATATTGATAATAAAATGACTTCTTTCTATTGCAATTACTGTTACCAATCTGTCAGTTGTTTGCATTTCTAGATTTAGGGGTCTCTGGGTGAGGTGGGGGTTAACAGCTTTACAGGATGAAGGAGATGAGCACCCACAGACAAATCATTCCTTTGAACACAGGGATTGTTTTCATTTACTTAACCTCTAAGACTTATCTCTCTTTCATCCTCAGTTATTTGAAGGAATGAAGGCATTTCGAGATGTAGATAATAAAATTCGACTCTTCCGGCCAAACCTCAACATGGATAGAATGCACCGATCTGCTCTGAGGGCAACTTTGCCGGTAGGTAAATTTAGGGATTTCTTTTGTTTTTCTTGACGTAAGTTTACCACCAAAGAAATAACTTCGGAATACTTATATATTCAGTACAAACCATATGAACACTGAAGTTATATCTGATTTACTTTGTAAATTAGTGAGGTAAAAATGTACGGAAGCAACCAATACCATTTGGCAATTCCTCAATCTATTTCTTAGAGTGTCTGTGGGGGATTAAAGCGTATTAAATAAAAGGATAAGGAATAAAAACATGCCTCAAACAAAAGTAAATAAAATTTAAAGTCTGTATGAAATTATAACATTGAAAAAGGAAAACATGGTGTGCCACACAGGTATTTTGGGGACATTTTGCTTAATTGCTTTAGACACTAGCAAGTATAGTTATTTAAGTCATTATTTGGATATTTTACCCCAAGTTTTGTTTTAAAAAGATGCACCATGATATCAAAATGGTTTTTCATGGCCATTGGATCCTGGCTATGACTTTGTTATGGAGCAGAATTCATTATAAGGTGGGTTAGATTTAGAAGCTAAACTTTACATGTAGGTGGAAATGATGTTGATTACTTTCATTCCCTGAGATGTGACCAGCTGCCATTTCTATATTCTGAGGACTTAGCCTCCAGAAACCTAGCCCAAGCTGTGCATTAAAGAACCCCAGAATGGCTAAACCCAAGTAACTACTCCTTATTACTAGTGGTTGTCAAACTCATTAGTCAACAGAGCCAAATATCAACAGTACTTCTTCAAAATAGACTCGCCCAGGCCGAAAACCGACTTCTGCGCATGGGCCATGAAATTTCAATCGCACTGTATGTGTGCCCGCACGTGGTATTTTGTGGAAGAGCCACACTCAAGGGGCCAAAAAGCCGCATGTGGCTCGCGAGCCGCAGTTTGCCAACCACGGAGCTAGGCTCTTCCTTCTTTTTGTTTTTGTGACCCATGCTTCCTTCTAAGGCCATAATATGATAGCAGAAGGGAAATTAAGGTAAGTTCTTTGGACTTGATCCTAGTTTCATTCTTCTTCCATTACAGACAGATCACTGGGGAAAACATTAAAATGGGGACAGAAGGAAAGGGCAGTAATATTTATTGGATAGCAACTATGCTACAAACTGTTATGTGGTTTTACATTCTTCATCTGGTTAATCATAACAGTAAGCCACGGTCAAGAAGGTGTATGTATGGTAAATTTTAGTAGCACCTTCGTACAGAGAGGAACACTCAAGCCTAGAGAGGTTAAATGACTTGCCTAAAGTCACACAGCATGAAGGGTAAGAAAGTGGGTGCACGTTTTTAAAGTCCTAGTCAGGTTCCCTTTCCACTAAACATTATGTCTAGACAGCAGTACCAGAGACCCAAGCAGATGTTACAGGGGGCTTTTATGTCCCATATGATTGGCAATCCTAACTTCTGTAATATTATTACACTGTAACTGCTGTTAAAAATTAGTATTTAAATAGCCAAATCCTGATGTTATGAGCTCTATTCAGATACATATTTCTGACTTATTTCTACCCTGGATAACCTACCACATTTCTGAAAGTATGTTTCTCTATCCTTCCAAGTGAGCAGAAACTACTTATTTTACAAACTAGAGGCCCGATGCATGAAAAATTCGTGCAAGAGTAGGCCTTTCTTCCCCCGGCTGCCAGCAAGCACCCGGGACCCAGGTGGCTTTGCTCCGGCCCCGGCTTTGTTCCAGAAGGATGGACGTCCGGTCTAATTAGCATATTACCCTTTTATTATTATTGATTGTCACTCATTTAGTATATGAGAATCTGTTCCTCCTTAGAAATAAACTGCATCTTAGCTTTTGTCCATTTTCCTACTGGGTAATCTGTATTTTCTTACTAATTTTCAGAATATTGTAACATATTCCAGTATGATCTTTGTTGGCTATGTTACAAATAACTTCACCCAGTTCCTGCTTCTTACATCTTTTGAAGAATAGAAGTCCTTATGTTTTAAATAGTCAAATTTTAGTCACTATTTTTCTTTATGATTTGTGCTTTATGTCTCTTATTTAGGAATTCTTTTCTACCTTAAGGTGACACCAAATTTTGTATTTTTTAAAAAAATAAAAGTTTTATGTTTTACACATTTAAGTGTATGACCCAATTATAGTTGATATTTGGGGTGTGGTAAGAGGTAGGGATCCAATTTTATATTTTCTCCATATGGATAGTCCATTGCCCTATCATAATTGGGGAGGAAATACCACTGAAAAATTTTTATTTGGTTTTATTACTTTTTTTTAACAGTCTAAAGCTTTCTTGAGGATTCTATTATATTGCTACAAATGAAGAAAATTCCATTATTCATCATGTTTTTCGTTTCTTCAGGGATTTGACAAAGAAGAGCTTATGGAGTGTATTCTACAGCTTGTGAAATTGGATCAAGAATGGGTTCCATATTCAACATCTGCTAGTCTATATATCCGTCCTACACTCATTGGAACTGAGGTACCAACTGACTCCCTGTTTGGGGATACTTTGGTGGGGAAGTTATCATTGTTTATTCTTGTGTGAAACTTCTAGTGTGGGGTGTGAAATAGTTCCCAGTAGCATCTCTAATGACTCCTTTCTTTTGATAATCAAGACCAAGTGTCAGCAAACATTTTCTTTAAAGGGCCAGAGAGTAAATAGTTTAGGCTTTGTGGACCATCTAGTTTCCATCACAACTACTCAACTCGTCCATTATAGCACAAAAGTAGCCATGGATGTGAATGTAAATGATTAAAGGAATGAGCAAGGAATGAGGTTGTTTGCCTTCCTCTAATCAAGACTAATCATTATTTCCTCAGTTTACCAGTGTAGTGCCTCTGCTCCTGGTGTACTTCTTCAGGTCTAGAACTAGAAATGATTTTGAAATTTAAAGGGAAGAGAGCTGCTACTTTTTATTTTCATTTTCCTGACGTCTTAGGATTGCCCTTTGGGTAAGGAGTGGGAGTGAAGGGCCCTCTTCCCCTATAACCAGTGAGTAGGAATCCTATATAATAAAAGGGTAATATGCACATTGATCCTAAAAGCAGAATGACTGGGAATGACCGGTCGCTATGACGCGCACTGTGTCCTTACAGGGCCTTACAGTGATCTTTGCTCCTAGCCTTCCACTTTTTCAATCAGTCGGATTTCATCACTCTTTCCATTAGAGAGGTGGTGGAGGGAGACAGTGCTTAATAATATCAGGGCTGAGAATAAGTGTCATTAGAGGGGTTGAGTCTGATGGTAGGGACAACATTTTATAAACATGCTTTTCTTTTCCTTTTATCACCTTGTAAAATCATTTCGCATATAATTTAACCAATAATCAGAACAGTTCCATGGAAAGAATTATCTTTATTCACAGCCTTTGTTTATTTATATCTTATCTTTTCACAATTAGCCTCTACTGCACTAAAGAAGCTGAATAGATTGGCAAACTAGGTGTTACAAGCAGCAATTTGTAATCATTAACTGGAGTTTTGCTCACACTTAATGTATTCTTCTGTAACCTTATTTGAGATATATATTCGTTTGAGTGCTTATAAACAACATTAAATTGTCATTTGCATAACTATTAACAAGTTTCATATTAACAGCCCTATTCTAGAATCTTCGGACCTTGAGTCTGTTTTTAGAGATCAGCTTATTTGCATTGATTAAAACCTGTGATAATCAGCTTTAATCAGGCCACTCCTACCAATGGAAACCCTTTATTATCAGGCCACTCCTACCAATGGAAACCCTCTTGAGTCTGTTCCTGTCCATTTCAACTTTATCACAGGGGATGATTGTTATGATCTTTAATGTTATTTTTTGGAGTCATGGTGCACCTGGTTATTAATTTACACCCCTCAGTTCATGGCACTTGTTGTCATAGGTCGTATGAAGTCCCTCTTGTTGTTTTATTCCCCTTTGTCTTCATTTCCCACTCCTCTCCTCTTCCCTCATTGGAAATTATTCTCATGTATCGAGTAAATATTCTTTTGGTTTGTATGTGTTTTTAAGTATCTCTTATTCCTTTGTATGTCTGAAATGTTAGTTTATATAAAAGATTTTGTCCTGTAGGTCTCACTGTGTTTCTTAACTTTTTCCCTCAGCACTGTTTTTCCTTTCTATCCAGTTTACTCTATTTCCAGTCCATTACTTTCCACTGCTGCATAGTATTCCATGCTGGGCATCTACCACACTTTGCCCCAGTTCCCTTCCTGGGATTCCATTTCCCTGTTACTTCATGTAATACAGCAACGAGCAGTTTCAAAATATACAACCAGGGAATTATTGAAGGCTCTTCCCTTTAGTGTAACATCCTTCCCCTTCAGCAGCCCATTCAGGATCCTCTTCCTCACATGGTTGCCTGGAGTGAGGCTTGTCTATTAATTGTAGTTGTCAGCTCCCCGTGGTGGTCTTCTCTGTCTCTTTCTCAGGCTCAGTGCTGTGCTTGGCCCAGCCCACGGAACCAAGCTGGATGGAATCACAGTCGGTCTGAGTGCTGAGGCTAGGTCCGTGAGGAGAATCTGGTTTTGAGGCTCAGTGATGGTACAAGGAATTTCCTATCATCTAGAGAAGGGGCTGGCAAACTTGTCTGTGAAGGGCTAGGTAGCCTCTCAACTCTCAACCCTGCCTTTTTATCACAAACACAGCAACAGGCAACTCATGAATGAATGCGCACATTCCAATACAACTTTTTAACAAATGGGCAACAGGCTGAAGTTCTGGCCCCGATCTGAAGTCCTTTCAGAAAGGGAAGTGAAGCATGGTTTCCCGAGGCTGACTCATTCTGGCTCTTCCTGAGTGCTTCCCCCTCGAGTAGTCTTGAGGACTTGTGTAACTACTCAGGCTAACATTTCTGTTGATTTCAAATTTTCCAACCTGTATTTCCCAGGTCATCTGTATAAGATTTCTTGTCTTTTTCCCCAATACTTACTCTCCACAGTTCCAGCATTCAGTGCGGAATTTAGTTCTGTGGTCCCATTGGCAGTCATCTTAACGCTCTGTGTGTTGGCACACGTTGGATGTACTCACCATTGTTACTATTATAAATAATTATTTATAAAAACAAAAATAACAATTGCTCTTTCTTAAATAATTATAAAAAGGTCAGGCCTGGGTGCTTTCCACAGATTATTTAATGCAATCCTCATCCTGACCCTATGAGCAGGCATCACTGCCTTCACATGTTAGGTAAGAAAGTTAGACATTCTTTTTGTCTATTTCACCTATCTCTAGTTTCCTTTAAAATGTATGCTTTTGTAAAAATAAATTGTAAGATCACTCTTATTTAAAAACTAAAAGAGAGTTGAGTGCTCAGTTAAATTTATACTATCTTTCTCTTTGAACAGAGAAATAAACTCAGCCCTGTTCCTTACCCAGCTTAGAACAAGTCTCGGGAGAGTCGAGACTTTAGCTTCCCCCATGATTCTTTCAATGTCTACATATTAATCATCTGTTAGTCTAGAGGTTCACTAAAGGAAACCAGGCAAGAGACAAAGGATCATTTTTTCTCTGGTGTCAATGTAATATATTAGGTTTTGTATGAAATTAAAAAATACAACAACAAAAAAATTCAAGTATGGTAAATAGTCAGCTAGGTTGTTTTTATAGTCCTTTTCTATAAACAACATCTTATTAAAATGTACAGTCCTTTGGCAAATATTTAGTTAACTTGATATAACAATGTGCGATGCTATGTATAGGGGACAAAGATGGTCTGGCACTGTATGAAGTGTACCGATTAGCAAGAGGCAGAACATTAAACGGTTGTAAGAAAGTGTGATAGGCATTTTATCTAAACCTAAGGAAGTGCAGGATGCTGTCACAGCACATAACACGCGTACTTAACCTTGTCTAGAGGTCTCATTTCCTGAAGTAATGTTTCAATGACACTTAAATGGAGATGGAAGTGTTTGTATTACTTAGGAGAGAGAGGGGATGTCTTAGTCTGCTCTGGCTGCCACAACTTAATACCATGTATCTTAAATACTGGGTATCTTAAACATCAGAATTTATTTTCTTATAATTCTGGAGTCTGGAAGTCCAAGATCAAAGTGCCAACAGGGATGGTGTCTGGTGAGGCCTCCCTGTAGATGTCCACCTTCTCACTGTGTCCTTACAGGGCCTTCTGTGTGTGAGGAGAAGAAAAGGGGGCGGGGGGTAGGGAGCTGAGGCTCATCTTCCTGTGTCTCTTCTTCTTCTAAAGAGAAATCCCAGCCCTATTGGATGAGGGCTCCACTCTTTTGACCTCATTTAACCTTCATTACCTTCTTAAAGGCTTTATCTCGTAGTACAGTGGGTTGGTGGTTAGAGCGGCAACATATAGATTGGGGGCGGATACATTTCACTTCATAATGGGGAGAGGATGGAAGGAGAGTATTCCAGGTAAAGGGGGTAGGACAGGAAAACATTCAGAGGTAGGAAGGTAAGGAGGAATCCAAAGGGAAAAGGGTTCCCTGTGGTTGGAGCTTAAGATGCTTAGAGTGTGAGCGCTATGGTGAAGGCTGGGGGTGCAGGGAAGCGAGCCCTGGGTTGAACTCGTCAGGTTAGGAAATCTTAGATAGCCCACTGATTTCTCCCCCTTAAACTTTTACATTGTAAAAAGAGCTCTGAATTAACAGGAGAGGATCTAGAGTTTAATAACTCTGAAACCTTGGGGAAATCATTTGTTTTGAGCCTCAGTTTCTCCAATTTAAAAACAGTCATACTATAACCCTTAACTTCCTGGATTGTTGGCTGAGAGGAGATAATGACTGTGAAATGTCTTAGGAACAAAAAAGTGCTGTATAATTACTGAGGATTTTTTAAAAAACCTTTCACCAAACCAAATAGTTTTCTTGACAAAAACACCGCGTGGGTGGATTTGTTATCCCTTCCTTTTGTGATACACTCTCAAGGCCGTGCATGGACCACCCTGGAGTCCAATATTCTTTACTGTTTTCTTTGCTCATCTTTTAAAAGGACTGGCAAAATTGAAAAAACAAAAACAAAGACAGGTTGTTCTTTGGATAAAAAAAAAAGTCACGCTGCTCTTTCTGAAAAATGTTTGTTATTCCCAATTATCCTGTTTCTTCTCTGTCCTTTGTGCCTTGCCTAGACAGAGTTATTCTCAAGCCTCACTGCCTCTGTGCTCTTCTGTCCTCCGGGCCAAAACGCGTGACTGTTATTGCTTTCCTCAGCTCACTCAGCTCTTTCTGCCGTGGTTCAGAGTATCTCTGAAATCCTGCCTCTTTATAAGCTGATTTTCTGACTGACTTGGACAGAGTGGTAATTTTCACTATGACAGGTCTCTTTATTTTTCATCACTCCCAAGTGCCTTGTTATTCTGTGCAAACCATATATGTGTTTAATACCCTTGTATATGTATTTGTGAGGTATAATATAGAGTAAGAAAAGTCTTTCTTGTTTTGTACACATCAGAATTTCAATTTCAAATTCATTGTGGTCCCTTGAGAAGTTATGTACTCTGCATCTGAAATTTATATTCCTCATTTACCATGGGTGTTTTAAAAAAAATTTTAAAATATGTTTTTATTGATGTCAGAGAGGAGGGAAGAGGGAGAGAGGGATACAAACACCAATGACGAGAGAGCATCATTGATTGGCTGCCTCCTGTATGCCCCCTACGGGGGACAGAACTCACAACCCAGGCATGTGCCCTGACTGGAAATCGAACCGGGACCTCCTGGTTCATGGGTCAACGCTCAACCACTGAGACGCACCAACCAGACGATGGGGCGTTTTTTAAAATGCCCTCTTCAATTAATTATGTGTGAAAATAATCAAAAGAAACTAGTAGAGAAGAATGAAAAAATCAAAGTCCTCATAAGGAAATGAGACATTGAAACTGATGTACACAACTTATCAGCTGTTGTCTTTCATTACTTCTCTCTATTTTTATGGCTTCTGCTTTATTTGATCAGAAGCCTGACCTTGTCATTATGAAATTATGTTTATGCTGTTTGACTTATATTATATAACAAACTGCCCTTAGCTGTAGCTGTTGCACAGAATTTAAATTGCCTTTGAGGATAAAAGGGAGAATTAAGACAAATGGTTCCTGAGGCTAGAAACCCAACCAGCAATCTCCCTTCCTAATGGAGTTACATTTTATTTATTTCCACTCTCGAAGCACTGTGACCTTTTTCAGTAAAGCCACAGAGTTCTTTTCTTAGAAAGACAGTCAATTTGAGTTATCATTTAAGGATGAAGGCAACTCAGTTGTACTTGTAAAACATCAGTTGACCTTGCCTAAATTTCAGAAAATAAAATGTCAGTACACATAAACACATTTTCTCTCAGCATTGAAAAGTTCTAGTCTATAATCTACTTGCTTGCTAAGAATAGAAGTATCACTTAAAGATTTACTGGGATAGTTTCTCCCAGAAGTGGATTTACTCCATTTCCCATCAGTGCTCTCTTGACTACCACCTAGTGGAATATATGAACTTTGCCTGTTGGTTAACATTGGGAGAAGGAAATGAGTAAGATGAAATTTATCTTGGAAAAAAATTTTCATGATGATGAGTTTTTGTTACTTCTTTAGTAATAATGCAGGTTGCAAAAAATACATGAGTTCAGAGTGAAGAACGCGCAGGAATTCATGTGATATCTAATAACATGCTTATCCACAAATAAAGCTATTTTATTCAGAAACTTAGAAGCTGGATAAATCAGAGACTGTGTCTTGCCTATTGTACTTCTAAATTATGTTCAGAGGCGTCTCTTAATTTCTCAAGATGAGGCTCCATAAAAATTTAAAATATTAAGCTTCAAAGCTCCTGTGCTAGGAAGGGATCATTGTACTTAACTGATAGGTAAGTAAAAATGCAGAGATAAGATAGTCAATTTTTATCCAAGCTGGGAAGAAAGGCAGATGCCTGTATTCTGAGGTGTTCTCTCCCAAACAATGAAACAAAAAAAGGCAAATGAAGCTTTAAGGCCCTTCGCTCTGTATTGGTGGGGGAGCTCTGTTCAGCCTCTGTTAAAGAAGAAACATGAATGAGCAAAAACCAAAAATCTGTCATTTATTGACTAATTTCTTTTACTTGGTTACCCATCATAGTGTCATTTCCTCTGTGGCCACCAGGCTTGGTCCTCATGTTTACATGGGATGTGAGTAGAATCATCTTCCCTTTCCTCTAGGGTCATGCCTTTCAGATGGCATCAGTGTGACCAGATACACATTCTTTTTATGCTCATGAATATTTTGCTTACCTGATTCTTCTTTTTTAAAAATAATACTCACCCAAGCATATGTTTTTATTGATTTTGGAGAGAGAGGAAGAGAGAGAAAGAGAGAGAGAGAGACATCCATGTGAGAAACTGATCAGTTGCCTCCTGTATGTGCCCTGACTGGGGATCAAACCTGCAACCTTTTGCCCAGCTGGTGTGTTCAGTGGTTGAGCATGGACCCATGAACCAAGAGATCACCGGTTCAGTTCCTGGTCAGAGCACATGCCTGGGTTGCAGACTCAATCTCCAGTAGGGGGCGTGCAAGAGGCAGCTGCTGGATGTTTCTCTCTCAGCAATGTTTCTATCTCTCTATCCCTCTCCCCTTCTCTCTCTACAATCAATAAAAATATATGAAAAACAAAAAAGAAAAGCACCTGCAACCTTTTGGTGCAGGGGACAATGCTCCAACCAACTGAGCTACCTGGCTAGGGCTACCTACTTGATTCTTGATGATCTGTGCATAAGTAGGGGGAACAAGGCCTAGGTAGGGGAGTGGGAAATATAATTAAAATTCAGAAAAAAATTTATCACCAGATCCACTTTCAGCCTGTTTCATCAAACAAGAAAAAAGCCACAGAATCCACTGGAATTAAATTTCCTCTCATTTTTTCTCTGGTAGATTTCTACCCCCATCCAGCCAACCAGGCTCTAGTGAAGACTCAACACAAGCATTTTATATCCCAGGACACTCTATGGAAGAGTCCTGACTTGTTTTCTTACTTCCTGAGTGGCACAGAATGGCCCTGTGACCTCTGCTGCCTGAATGATAGGTAGCCTTCAAAACTTCCAGCCTCTCAATTTTTCTCCTTAATAAACAACTGACATTAATTGCTTGTAACTGCCATTGTGCTGAAGGAATGCATATGATTTTGCACTGTTGGCTTTGGTGGGAAGGCCATCTCTGTCTTTGTCATCCTCTGCCTTTTGGGGAGTTAGATTTACCTTGTCTGGTGTTTGCCTCTAGCGTTGCTACACCCCTGCTGTCTGTACCTGTCACAGTGAGGCCTGGTAATGCATAGTTTCCTACATCTACCTGCTGCTGGAGCCCCTGGCATGTCTATGAAAACAGAAGGGGAGGTTCAAGAACCAAATCTTAGCCCTAGTCAGTTTGGCTCATTGGATAGAGCATCGGCCTGTGGACTGAAGGGTCTCAGGTTTGATTCCAATCAAGGACACGTACCTCGGTTGCAGGCTCAATCCCCAGCCCTGATCGATGTTTCTCTCTCTGTCTCTCCCTCTCCCTCTACTCTCTCTAAAAACAAAATCAATGGAAAAACATCCTCTGGTGAGGATTAACAAACAAAAGAAAAGAAGAAGCAAATATTATACTTCTCACCCCCAAAGACTAAAATCATGTCTGAGTTCTTCCCTTTTTCCATTTCCAATCAATGCAACATTGAAGGGTGTTATATAGCTGGTTGTTAAAAATATACTCACTGCCCTGACCGGTTTGGCTCAGTGGATGGAGCGTCGACCTGTGGACTCAAGGGACCTGGGTTCGATTCCAGTCAAGGGCATGTACCTTGGTTGTGGGCACATCCCCAGTAAGGGGTGTGCAGGAGGCAACTAATCGATGTTTCTCTCTCATCGATGTTTCTAACTCTCTATCCCTCTCCCTTTCTCTCTGTAAAAAAACAATAAAATATTTAAAAATATATATATACTAGAGGCCCGCTGCACAAAAATTTGTGCACTGGCGGGGGGGGGGGTGTCCCTCAGCCCCACTTGTGCCCTCTCACAGTCTGGGACCCCTCAGGAGATAACCACCTGCTGGCTTAGGCCCGCTCCCTGGGTGGCAGATGGCAGGCCCGATCCCTAGGTGCCTGCCCCACCTCCCCGGGTCATGCACAGGGTGGGCCGATCAGGGGGTTGGGGCGCCACCCCTGGATGCGCACAGGGCAGGGCCGATCAGGGGATTGTGGCGCCGCCCCCGGTCCTGCACAGGGCAGGGCCGATTGGGGGGTTGGGGCACCACCCTCGGTCCCACACAGGGCAGGGCTGATCAGGGGATTGGGGTGCCGCTCCCAGTCAAGCACAGGGCAGGGCCAATCCGGGGGTTGGGGCGTGACCCCTGTCGTGCACAGGGCAGGGCAGATCCGGGGGTTGGGGCTCCGCCCTGGGTTGCACACGGGATGCCCGGGTGGGCCGGCGGATCGCTGCTGCCCTGCTCGGCCGCCCTGGGTCTGGTCGCACATGGGACCCGCCCAGGATCGCAGATAGCAGGCCCGGATGGCGGCAGGGCAGGCGGGATGGCGCTGTCCCGCCCTGCCTGCGGTATGCAAATTAGCCGTCATCTTTGTTGGCGGTTAATTTGCATATCACGCTGATTAGCCAATGGGAGGCGTAGCAAATGTATGGTCAATTATCATGTTTGTCTATTATTAGATAGGATACTTCACTAAAAACCCTACTAACCAAAAAGGGACATACTTGCTTTTCCTCTAAAAATCAAAACAACTCAGAAAGCAAAGCATAATGAAACGTATATACTCCATTCTCTGTGTTTTCTTCTTAGAAGACCATTGGGCTTTGTGTCACTCACTATTAAAAGTAACAGCATCTGTCCTTTGCTCTCCCCTTTGGGAGTGAATTACAGCTCCATTCCAGACTTTAAGGCTGGTGTGTACATTTTAAATGAACAGTTGTGTGTACTTTTAATTTATTGCAGCCTTCTCTTGGAGTCAAGAAGCCTACCAAAGCCATGATCTTTGTGATCTTGAGCCCAGTGGGATCTTACTTTTCGAAGGAAACCTTAAATCCCGTGTCCCTGTGGGCCAATCCGAAGTTTGTAAGAGCCTGGAAAGGTGGGACTGGGGACTGCAAGATGGGAGGGTAAGTAAATCTGTGTTTCTGTCTAAAGGAAAGAGTTCCTCACGGTCATTGAGTGCCATTTCACCTCGGTACCCGTACATATATGAATATTCCAATCATAATGCTTGTTTTTGTTTTGGGTTTAGTTTTCATTGAACTTGTTGTTTAAAGTAATAACCTGTTGCCCTCTATTGGAAGAAACATTGGATGTTATGCTTAGCCATGAATTGAAATAAGTAATTAAAAGAGGAATCAAATCAGTGATTTGAGTGAACTGCCCTTGGACGCTGGCCCTCTGGCTGCAGGCTGTCGGCTGGCATTAAAGAGTGTCTGGTGCTGGGGCCAAGGCCCTCCGATGGCTCCAAGGGGTCCTGTCTGGGGAAGGTGCCTGCTTCATTGAAGTGTGTCTTCATTGCTACAGATTGTAGCCATACCTGCTGCCAACTGGCTGAAGGACAGCCCTGCTTTGGCTCTGGCAGGCCAGTCTCATAGACCATATGTAGCTGGCTGGAAAGAAAAGAGCATTTGAGAAGTGTTAGACAATGTCAGGGGTGGACTTGGCCGTGAATGGGGAATGCTCCTGTGGGTGAGCAAGAATAGCTGTATTAACCAGCATGGGCTCTTCCTGTATGAATACCAAGTGCTGATGTGGTCACATATCTGGGCAGTAGCAGCTCTAGAAGGTGGCTCAGTGGCAGTCTTCTGGGCCTCGTACAAAATGCAGAGTCAGGGAATCCTGGGAGAATCGAATGATGTGCTGCTGGGATGTGAGACAGACACTGAAGCTGCTTTGACCCTCGGGTAGTCTTTCTCTATTTCTACACACACACACAAAAGGTTATAAAATTCTATGACCTGTCATCCCTGCTTGTAGTCTCAGCAACTGCATTCTGTCACTGGATAGAGAAATCCTAGTGCAGTTTGTTAAAGTAAGAAGTCCCTTTCTTTTCCTTCTGGTTGAGAGCACTCCTTCCTGAATGTGTCCTAGGCCAGCCAGGCTGAAACTGCTACGGTTTACTTTCCTGATTTCTTGTTTACTCGCTCAGACTTCTTCATATACACTGCACACCATCTGTATTACTTTGTTAAAACTTCTCTTAGAGTGCACATTGCAGTAAATCAACAATCTTGATAAAGAAGTAATAATTTAAAATAGTTTATCTTCTTCATATTTGCATTCTAGCTCCCCCGACCTGCCTAGGGAAATGATAACATGGGTACATTGGGATATCGTGGGGTCTGGCTGGTGTGGCTCAGTGGTTGAGCATTGACCTGTGAATCAGGAGGTCACGGTTCGAGTTCAGGTCAGGGCACATGTCCAGGTTTTGGGCTTGATCTCTAGTAGAGGATTAAGTACCTAGTACCCTGTCTGCAGGTAGGAGTCTCTCAACAGACAATAGTTGATATTATGAGGCGCTTTCTTGTTCATTTCCTTGACTCTATCTTAGGAGCAATCAATTGGATTTTATACAATGGAATTTACTCTTGGAGAGGTGTACTTAATATATCTTTTTCTCAGATATTTATTCCATTTAAAATTATATTAAAACATTTCCATGTAGACAGTTCTCTCCCCCGCCTTTTTTTTTCATTTTTCTCTTTCCTCCAAGGAAATGTGTTTCTCTTCTGAATATTAGCAGCATATGGGAATGAACCAAACAAATTACTACAGTATCACTTACCCTGTGGACATTAAAGTATAGCTTATGTCTGAGAGAATTTTGAGAAAAAAAAAAAACACAACCCATTGATGGAATATGATGATTAAACAAACTAAACAAATAAAATCCCTTTTCCTTTCAATGCACTGAAACAGTCAGCTTTAATTCTCTTTCCTGCCCAATCAGCTTGATGTTGCTAAGGAATCATAGTTTTAATTCTTCCACACTCTCAAAAGTGTGTGTATGTTTGTTTTTTAGAAGCTTCTTCAAACAGCCAAATATTCATACTGTGAAAATTTTGTATATTTTTTAATAGAGTAAAGGGAATTTTTCTTATGAGATAAATCATTTCTCTATTGTCAGATATGGAAAAAATCTCAACAGCTGTGTCTGTGAACTAGAGAAAAGTCAATTATAATAGTTATTTTTTTATAATTTTATTTTTAAATATATTTTTATTGATTTCAGAGAGGAAGGGAGAGAGATAGAAACATCAATGATGAGAGAGAATCATTGATCGGCTGCCTCCTGCATGCCCTCCTGGGGATCAAACCCGCAACCTGGGCATGTGCCCTGACTAGGAATCGAACCATGACCTCCTGGTCCATGGGTTGACGCTCAACCACTGAGCCCTAGCTAGGCTTATAATAGTTATTTTTTTAAATGAATTTCACTAGCGTAGACAAGGCTTATATAACCTGTTTCCTAGATTTTATTGTTATCATTTTATTTTTTCTACACAACACTATGCAGTATATAACAAGAGTTTTTATTTGCCAGATGAATTGGGTGAGGCAAAAATGTGAACTCAGTTAAGTTTACATAGAGCCAAATAGTAGAAGTGCAGGAGCTGCCCTTAGCCTGCTGGCCCCAAACCCATGCCCTTTCTATTGGACCGCCCCCTAAAGTCGGGTTAATACTCATTATTTAAACACTAGAGGCCCGGTGCACGAAATTCGTGCACTGGGGATGGGCGGGGGGTCCCTTAGCCCAGCATGTGCCCTCTTGCAGTCCGGGACCCCTCCCTCGTTACTGCCCACCTGCTTGCTGCTTCCTACCACTCGGCTTGCTGCTCCTTAGTGCTGCCACGAAGGCCTTGGGTCTGCTGGGTGCCGGGCCTGCGGGTTTGTGTCTCTGATACCCCCAGCAGCCCCAGCACCTTGATGGCGGGGCTTGGGGCTGCCGGTCTTTGATCAGGGCCCCAGCAGCCCCAGCAGCCCCAGCACCACCTAAATAACTTAAGGGAAACTTTATTTAGTCTTCTTTTAAAAGCAATCTAGTTTAAAAATGAGTTGCAGTTAAGACAGAACAAAGAACATAGTACCTAAGAGTGAGATAGACTGACAGAGGAGAGGCTGGGCAATGGTCAGGGGCTTACATGCCAACTGTTCTCCACCTGGGAAATGATGTAAAATCGGTTTCTTTAGTTTTCTGCTTAATGGTCTTCTCCAGCACTGAGGTCAGAGGAGCCGCCTTCTAGCCCCCAGGCTGCTTCTCAGAGCCGGAAATTTCGCCATAGACCTCTGCCTAGGACAGGACCTCTGCACCCCCAGGGTGCATAAACACACAGGGCTTCCATCAGGCTCCTCTAATCCCGGGCCGGGAGGCCTCTCGGCTCCGCTGATCCCAGGGTCCTGAGGCCTCTCGGCTCCACTGATCCCGGGGCTGGGAGGCCTCTCGGCTCCCATGATCCCAGGGCCGGGAGGCCTCTAGGCTCCGCTGATCCCGGGGCCGGGAGGCCTGGCAGCTCCGCTGATCCCTGGGCCGGGAGGCCTCGCAGCTCTGCTGATGCCCGGGCTGGGAGGCCTCTCGGCTCCGCTGATCCTGGGGCCCTGAGGCCTCTCGGCTCCGCTGATCCCGGGGCCCAGAGGCCTCTCAGCTCCCCTGATCCCAGGGCCGGGAGGCCTCTCGGCTCCATTGATCCTGGGGCCGGGAGGCTTCTCAGCTCCGCTGATTCTGGGGCCCTGAGGCTTCTCGGCTCCGCTGATTCTGGGGCCCTGAGGCCTCTCGGCTCCGCTGATTCCGGGGCCCTGGGGCCTCTTGGCTCCATTGATCCCGGGGCCGGGAGGCCTCTCGGTTTCTGCTGATCCCGGGGCCCTGAGGCCTCTCGGCTCCATTGATCCCGGGGCCGGGAGGCTTCTCGGCTCCGCTGATTCTGGGGCCGGGAGGCCTCTCGGCTCCGCTGATCCCCGGGCAGTGAGGCCTCTCTGCTCTGCGGCTTCAGGGCTGTTTGGCTTCGCTCTACCGCTTGGAGCCTGAGTATGCAAATTAACCGCCATCTTTTAGCTTCTATAATTGAAACATTGTATCTTTTGGAGCTGTTGCTTCAGGAGCTCAGAGCCCTGCAGCCACAGGCGGGGAACGTTGGAGTCCGCCAGTCACTGGAGCAAGCAAGCCTCATGTTCGCTTCAGTGCATGGCTGCCGGCCGCCATCTTGGCTGACAGTTAATTTGCATATACTCACTGATTAGCCAATGAAAAGGGTAGTGGTCGTACGCTAATTACCATGTTTCTCTTTTATTAGTGTAGATATTCATAATTTAACTCAGTTATTGCCTATACAACATCGATTCTGAATAAAGGTTATCTGACTTTTTATTAAATAAAAGCCTCACATACCAGGGTTGTATTGTCTTTAGATTAACCAATAATTTATATTTTATTATCAGTGTTTGAAGGTCTTTTAATTACTCTTACATTGCCTCCATGTGAGTAAACATCATCATTGTCCAGATTGCTATAGCCATGTAGTCTAGTGCCTATTTCTCATAGCTTTCTAGAATATTTTAGTTATGAGTCAATATTCTTTCAGTTGCATGTTGAAAAAACAACTCAAGCCATCTTAAGTAGTAAAGGGATTGATTGGCTCAGGTAAGTAGGGTGGTAACAGTGGATCTGTTGGAGAAACAGAAGCCTCGGTTTCTCATCTGAATAATGGAAATTGTTCTGGGGGTTAATTCAATACTGGTGTGAGGTTTAAATGAAATAATTCATGTAAAATTGCTTGGAAAGTGAAAAAATATATATTCAATAACTTTTAACTGTTATTAATTTGGTTATTTATCTGTGTTCTCATATCTCTACTTATCAAGTTAGAATTCCACAATTTTGCTTTGTGTGTGTTCTTTCTCTCAGATGAGTGCAATTAGATCATTTAGGTTCTAATTTAATGTTATGCTGTTACCTAGAAAGTTAACATGTTAAGAACATAGTGCATATTAAGAACATAATACATTGATTACATCCACATGTGAATTAAAGACTTTAGTATTTTGGTGTGGAAGATGGGGTAAGTGTATATTTATAATCAGTATGTTTCCTGTTTCTTAAAAGGAATTATGGCTCCTCCCTTTTTGCCCAATGTGAAGCAGTGGAGAACGGGTGTCAGCAGGTTCTGTGGCTCCATGGAGAGGATAATCAGATAACGGAAGTTGGAACTATGAATCTTTTCCTTTACTGGATTAATGAAGATGGAGGTAATCCACTCAGATTTCAGCTCCTTGCTTTTTTTTCCCCTTCAATCATTTTCAGTGGGATTGGAAAGAAAAGAACTAGGACCTTAGAATAAAGAAACAAGTAGCACAATTCCAATGTCTAAATAACATACTGTGCTTTTGCTGTCCAATAGACATGAGTTCAAGTTTACAGAATTTCTAAAGGTTTTTTTTTTTTTTTGGCTTTATATGTATGTATTATTAAGATGTCAACTTAAGGAATTTGAATCTCCACAATTTGAAGATTTGATACCTTATTCCTAACATTTTTTCTTATCGGAAATCCCTTGCATTTGGAGTTAGGTCTCAGATCAATTCAATGGTCATACACCGTATAGTATGTATAAAATGCTATAGTAATAAACACAGCCTATTGATTTTATTGATATGAAATTTACTATACTCCCTTGCTATAATTCTTTCAAAAATTGTTGCACTTTATACATATTTTGATAATATATCAGAAGCCTTCCAGGTTTACTCTGGAGCTCACTTTAATTGGAACATAGTAATTTTAGAACATATTGTTCTATTTTGGAATTGTACTTAGATCCTGGTTCATTCAAGCTTATTAATATATGTCTACTATAAAAATCAGTACTTCCTTACTTCCTTTAATATCCTGAATGCTCATTATTTCTCTTTGCTACTTTTTCTCTTTATTTTTTTAAATTTAGTGTTATTTTTTTTATAACCATTTATCCTTTCTATGCCCTCTTCCAACTCCCCTGCAGCTTGCTTTTGTTGTTGTTGTTCTTAGTTAGCAGAGACCATAGGAGTTCATTGAAGTTCAATGTCTGTAGTATTGAATTAAATGCCCAATAATGGGGAGGGGGGATGTAGATGTATGCATTTATTTCTACTAGAATTTTAATAGTCATAAAAAATTTTGAGACATTTTTAGGCTTGTTTGCATTCTTAGGGTTTTCATTTCATAGTACTGAGTGTAGAAATATAAAATATTGTTTCCAGATACTTATAAAGTCTATTGGTTTTACTTAAAATTTTAAGTGAAATGTTTATTTTAAAGTAGCTCTTTTGTCATTTGGCTACAAATAGAGGAAACTGGTGACTTGTGGCATACATAAGAGCTATACACTGATTTGAGCATTAGTTGCAGAGACTAATAAAATTGAGCCTACATTCCAGTGAGAGGTAGAATAGTAGGTGTGGTGCGAACACTTGTCCTGGGATAGGCCATTGGTAATCTTTGGCACATGAAAAGGCAGATACAGATCACGCTCATTCTTCCATCCCTGCTGTTTGTACTTGGCACTATTTAAAAACAAAAATTTTACTGGAATATTTGTAATTTCTAAATTTGAGTTTTTGCATATGACATATATCATACACTGTGCTTGAAAGATGACAGCCAGTGTTGAACTCTGCACGTAGGAGATAAGAGATTGATTCAACTCATTCTTCCCGCTGGTCCACTCCCACCATCATCTCCCCAAAAACCCACACAACTCCAACAAAAACAGTTACATCAGTCAGAAGTGTCTACATCATCATTTAAGGATGGGAGATGTCAGGATTTAAGCACAGTCTAAATCAGAGCTACATGATTTAACCAGAAACAGGCCTGGTGAAAAATTAAGCCTTATCCAAACAATTGTCATGGACCATTTCCACTATGGCTTTTAAAGGTCAGAATAGAAATGAGTGAATTTGTCTTCTGACTCTTACAAAATATACAAGACCTTAAGAGTTATTATTCAGATTATGATTGCCTGAGATCACTTTAGTTTTAATGTGAATGTGCCCCTTCAGTTTGAGGGTGTTCATTTAACAGATTAAATATAAATTAAAGTAAGGAGAAAGGAAATGGAATAAATGTTTGGGTAATACTATGAGAAAAGGCAGTAGAATACCATGAATAACCGTTGGGCTAAAACCAGAAGACATTGAGGCAACTCTATAGTAACTTTGATTTTTACCATGTGCCTTTAAGAAAATATAAAGAGCCCTAGCTGGTTTAGCTCAGTGGATAGAGCATCAGCCCGAGGACTGAAGGGTCCCAGGTTCAATTCTGATCCAGGGCATGTACCTTGTTGCAGGCTCCATCCTGGCCCTGGTTGGAGTGCGTGCATGAGGCAACAATTTGATGAGTCTTTCTCACATTGATGTTTCTCTCTGTCTTTCCCCCTCCTTCCACTCTCTCTAAAAATCAATGGAAAAATATCCTCGGGTAAGGATTAGAAAAAGAAAAAGGAAATATAAAGAATAATGGAAATCAGCAAAATTTTGATTTTTACAAATGTTATCAACAGCAGGTATATGCAGAGTTCTTTTAGTAATAACCTGCTGTCTGTCATGCGCACCCACTCTCTCTGCTGCTTTTGAAAGGTCACTAAAGTAGATAATCTGTTCACAGCACCATGCCTTGCATGACGAGTGTATGTGGCAATTATCCCGTACCTCATGTGGATTTTGATTCCAGTAATAAGATCACACAGCCTCGAGTCTCCTTTTTACTCAGTGGATGAGTAATTTAACACATACACTTGCAGAGACTAATACGATTGTTGGAACAATTTTTTTTTAAAATATATTTTATTGATTTTTTACAGAGAGGAAGGGAGAGAGATAGAGAGTTAGAAACATCAATGAGAGAGAAACATCGATCAGCCGCCTCCTGCACATCTCCTACTGGGGATATGCCCGCAACCCAGGTACATGCCCTTGACCAGAATCGAACCCGGGACCCTTGAGTCCGCAGGCCGACGCTCTATCCACTGAGCCAAACCGGTTTCGGCTGTTGGAACAATTTTTATCTTCTACTGGACACTGGAGCCACCCTGAGAATTGGACCCAGTTCCTGTGGTTGAGTTCACAGATAGTTTGGGAGAATGATCCTGGCAGTGAGTGTTGATGCTGCTCAGTCTGCTCAGGCTCTGAGAGCCTTCTTGGACATCAGGCATTTACACCAACTTTGCTTGGAGCCCTCCTCCCTCCGACGTCTGTTGGTGTGCTCCGATCCCGCCTTCCAGTCTTTGCCCACATATCCCATTCTCAGTAAGGCTTTCCTGAGCACCTTACTAAAAATTGCAAACTCACCCAGCCGGTGTGGTTCAGTGGTTGAGCATTAATCTATGAACGAGGAGGTCACCGTTTGATTACTGGTCAGGGCACATGCCTGAGTTGTAGGCTCAATCCCCAGGAGGGGGCATGTAGGAGGCAGCCGATCAATGATTCTCTTTCATCATTGATGGTTCTCTCTCTTTCTCCCCCTCTCCCTCTTTCTCTGATATCAATAAAAATACATTTAAAAATATTTGCAAACTCCTCTCCCCACTTCACAGCATTTATCACCTTGCCCCTTTTTTCCTTTCATGGTCTAATACACTATTTAACATAACAATTGTTTGCCTCTGCCTATTAGAAAGTAAGCAGGGAGTTATGTCAGTTCTGTGCACTGCTTTATCCTGAGTATAGAGATAAGCCAACTGCATATGGTGGGCACTCAATACACAGATGCTTGTTATGATGGAGTTGCAGCCTGATAACCCCATCGTTAAATTGAAAATGTATTTAATACACCTAACCTACCAACCATCATGGCTTAGCCTTGCCTACCTTATTGTGCTTAGAACACAATATCCCAAAATGCTGGCAACACAGTACACAGCGTACCAGTTGTTTACCCTCGAGATCACGAGGCTGACTGGGAGCTGCGATTCGCTGCCACTGCCCAGCATCCATGAGAGCATCGGACTGAACATCTGTCGCCTGGGAGAAGGTCAAAATTCAAAGTTTGGTTTTTCCTGAATAAGTATCATTTTCACACCAGCTTAAAAGTAAAAAAAAATCATGTCAAAGCATTGTTAGGCCAGGCCCGTCTGTATATTTGTTGAATAAATGAATAATTGTGCTGATGATGTTTAGGGCTCTTACGCAAACCCACATTCCTGGTTCCCATTAGTGCTTGACTTTGGGATGTCACAGATGAATCCTGCTGTTGTTGCTTCTAAATTCTTCAGCTTCTAAAAATGATTTCTCTGTCAAAAACAAGCTGCATTTGTAGGCTCTGTTTTCCTCATGTTGGGCCATCTGGAGCCGGTTCTGGCTCTCCTAAGCATGTTTGTGGTTGCAGAGGAAAATGAATATTTCTCACCCAAATGTTGTCATGTCATCATCTCTGTCTGGCAACCAGGGAAACAGATGTTCTGTTCCTTGACCTCAGGCTAGTGGTTACAGTTTGGGTGTTAAATATATTTCACAAAACTGCATTTACACAGGCGGGGCCGCTGTTTTCATTTAACTTGATGGAGTCTTAGAGCTCAGCAAGCTCTAGGAAAAGGTCCAGTTTGGGGCCACTGGAAGTATGTTTGTCTCTATGTGTGGAGTGTGTGCGTATATATACACACACATGTAGATCCATACATTTGTGTGTCTAGCTAGCTAGCTCTTGCAAAACACAGGTTTATTTTGAGAGCAACATTTCCAAGTAGCCCCAAGGACGTTGCCAAAACCAAGTTTTCCTCTTTCCTGAAAGCATTTTTCAGATGATTTTTAGACACATTTAAAAAAAATCATACTGCTATATCCTAGCAAAGAGATTATTCATTTTTTTTTTTTATTCAAAAACACTTATTACATCCATTCTGAGTCAGGCAGAATGCTGAGTTTTGGGGACACAGGAATGAATATAGAGTTTTGGTCTTCCAAAACTTATTCAGCTTGTTTGTTGGGGATGTGTGATGTATCCACAGTGTGACAGGTGAGCCCAGACCCCAGTATCCCATCAGAAAGGGAAAGACCCCAGTGTTGGGCCCTGAAGCTCTGGTCCTGACTGTCCCCCACTGTCACCAACCTTGCAAGTCACTTGTGTTTGTAGGGCCTCAGTTTCTTCTGTAAAGTAAGGATATATATTTTATTGATTTTATTCAGAGAGGAAGGGAGAGGGATAGAGAGTTAGAAACATCGATGAGAGGGAAACATCGATCAGCTGCCTCCTGCACACCCCCTACTGGGGATGTGCCCGCAACCAAGGTACATGCCCTTGACGGGAATCGAACCTGGGACCCTTCAGTCCGAAGGCCAATGCTCTATCCACTGAGCCAAACCGGTTAGGGCTACAGTATTCTTAAAAGGTTTGTAATGACCAGTGTTCCCAAGTATGATCCTATCTACATTATTCTAATTACTAACCAGCTTTAACCCACTAAATTTTGACTTCACAATGTTCCTCCTAAGAGTAGTCTATAACTCTTGCTGTTTGTTAGTGGAAAACCATCTCATTTTTTACTGGTTAAGGGTACATTGAAGATGAATGGATGAGTAGTATCTCTTTCTCTCTCTCTCTCTCTCTCTCTCTCTCTCTCTCTCTCTCTCTCTCTTTTCCATTCTCCTTCTCCTCCTTCTTCTTCATCTTTTTCTTCGAATAAATATCTACGTGAAGTGTAAATTGAGTTGAGAAATTTGACAATGCAGAACAGTAACATCTTCATGTTTATTATTAGCCAAGTTGCAAGACACAGGTGTTTTTTTTTTGTTTGCTTGTTTTGTTGTTGTTATTGTTGTTGTCTTAATGGCTATTGGTATAAGGCAGTGGTTCTCAACCTTCCTAATGTCGCGACCCTTTAATACAGTTCCTCATGTTGTGGTGACCCCCAATCATAAAATTATTTTCGTTGCTAATTCATAACTGTAATTTGCTACTGTTATGAATCGTAATGTAAATATCTGGTATTCAGGATGTGTTTTCATTGTTACAAATTGAACATAATTAAAGCATAGTGATTAATCACAAAAACAATATGTAATTATATATGTGTTTTCCAATGGTCTTAGGCGACCCCTGTGAAAGGGTCATTCAACCCCCAAAGGGGTTGCGACCCACAGGTTGAGAACCGCTGGTATAAGGCATGGCTAATATAGTTAAAGTCTGAAAATATTCCAATTTCTAATTGACAGAAGAAGAACTGGCAACTCCTCCACTAGATGGCATCATTCTTCCGGGAGTGACAAGGCAGAGCATTCTGGACCTGGCACGCAAGTGGGTGGGTTTTTGACATGAGCAACTTTTCTCAGCATGAAACAAAAAGTTATCAAAATAAGCCCAGCTTCGTGTTGAAATAATATCCTGAAGTTGCAACCAATGTTATCTAATCTTTAATCTTAACTTGAGTGAAAAGAACTCTTCTAAGAGAACTGTCTTGGCAAGACTATCAAGTAAGCATTGTTTATAGGGAGGGCAGAGAGAAACCAGTTTGTCAAGTTGTCCTGGTGAAGAAGTATTCTAGTACTAATCTCAAGCTCTATATCAGGTGTCTCCCACCAACTCACCTGGTTTATAATTTGTGTGCTTCCATTTAGCCAGTCCTTAACTTTTCACATCTAAGTCTATTGTTTCCACATGGCAATGATTTGTAGTTCTCCTCTTCCTCTGTTTATTCCAGCATAGCCATGCTTACCATAGAAATTAAAGAATTCTACTGGCATAAGCGTTTACTAATATAACATTATTAGTTTGGCTGCCTTTCCCTCCCCTCCTTCATGCTCCCTGTCCTTCCAAATTCTCATACATGCTTACTTTAAAATCAAAACACTCAAGCAAGTGTAAAATTATTTTCAGGAGACTTTCTGATTCATGTGACACAGGCAAGCATGTTAAACTATTTAGTACTAGAAATGACATACTTAAGATGAATGTTGAATGAGTTGGTTATCTGGCAAAGGTTCTTGGGTGGAACTTTTGACCCATGTGTTAAACTGATGTCCAAGGGACATGAAAAGGCTGTGCGCATTCTGTGGTCAAACAGTACTAATAAGGCAAATGTTTAGAAACACACATTATCTAGGAGAGCACCAGTACATTTCCTCTGGAAAAAGACTTTGGAAATAGAGGAAATGGGCCTTGTCTACTTCGGGGTTTTGTAGGATTATTTATAGCACAGCTGCCACATGCCGGCTGGCACATTGGGCATGGCATTTACAAACTGTTTGTATAATTTCAAACAGCTTGCCCTGTCCTAAATATGTTTGCAGTTGCAAAGATGTATTTTCCAAGCTCAGTAATTTTTGTTTTATTAGAGAAAAAAATTCAACCACGTACAGAAGGGTTGATGACAAGTTGCAAGTGGAAATGCTTTCCCACACTAATGATTTGCTAGCATGAAAATAGGTTATTTTTTTTATTTTTATTTTTTTTTAAATATATTTTATTGATTTTTTACAGAGAGGAAGGGAGAGGGATAGAGAGTTAGAAACATCAATGAGAGAGAAACATCGATCAGCTGCCTCCTGCACACTCCCTACTGGGGATGTGCCCGCAACCAAGGTACATGCCCTTGACAGGAATCGAACCTGGGACCCTTGAGTCCACAGGCCGACGCTCTACCCACTGAGCCAAACCAGTCAGGGCGAAAATAGGTTATTATGGAGGAAGTTTTTTCTTGACTCCTTAGCTGTAATTTATTTTAAAAGCTATTCTAAAACAGTGAGACATAAATGCCAAGAGCCATGTGGGGGGTTACCATTACTTGCCAGACAGGGGAAATTGTCCAAAGATAAGTAAGGGTGAGCAGAGTAAAAACAATTCTGTTTATTTACAACATTTTTTTTTTCCTTTTCCAGAACACAGAGCTCAGCTTGTTTCAGTTAACTTGGCTGATTTTCTGGAATTTATTTACCTTTGAACAACATAATTGCAATTACAGACTGAGATAAATTGAAACTTGCAAAAAGCCATATTTCTATCACAGGCATATTTTCCTACCCTTCCAAATATATGCTTACAGCATGATGCATTCTTCTAATGTTTTGAATCTTGCCAAGAGCTGTGATTTCCATTTTTATCTATTGTAGATTTGCAGGTTTTAAAAAATACTCTCATTTTATTTAAAAAAAATTTGTCCATTTTTTGTTGTCCTTAATTCAAATAGCCTGTTGACAAACTTTGAGCTTTAACCACTAACATAAAAGAATGTGAATTAAACAGATGAAAGAATGTGTATTAAATAGATAGTTTAACAAGATAGCTTTAAAAAATCAGAATTTTTTTTTTATTTCCTATTCTGGAGCAAATAAAATGTTCCAATAGTTCAGCAGAAGTTGATGAGGTTATATCGATAATTCTGTGATAAAAATCTAATATGATTCTAAGAGTAAGGGAGAAGATTACTGCGGTAAAGTCAACTGAATCAGTGAGTTTAATTTAGGAAGAAAAAATATACAATGCAATTTCTCAAATAAAGTCCAAATATACTTTCACTGTTTTAAAGTAATGAAATCTTCCAGATGTTTAAACTCAGTCTATGTTTTTACTCCATAAAAGACACAATAGAAAAAGGACCAAATTTGGAGGGAGTTGGATTAAACCTGAATTCAGGTCCACTTCCTGCTGTTTACTATCTGTGCGGCCTTAGGGGGAGTCACTCAACTTCCTTGAACCTTTATTTCTTCATCTATACAACGGGGATGATAATACCAACCTTAAAAATCAGAGAAGTTGGTATGCAATGGATGCTCAATAAATGGTAGCTATAATTATTAATGTTATGATAATGTATTCTCTTTTATAGTAAATAGCACTTAAGACCCTGTCAGCTTAGAGTACACGTTAAGTAGCACCAGTGTACGTCAACCTGTTTGGCTTTAGCCATGATAACAAATAAAAGGCCAAAAAAAAAAGCAAAAAAAAAAAGCACACATGTCTTAAAAATATACCGTGCATTTTATGCTGATAATCTTATATTTTGTATCCTGATCCTCTCATTTAGAGAGCCTGTGACCTTGGAATAGGTGCTTAACACCTCACTGTGTTTCACCAGTCAGATGGTGCTTTCTACAGCTTTCCCTCTAAGAATGTAAAATAGAAAGGTAGTGCTGCAGGGCATTTCCCCCCATGCCTTTTCCTTAAAAATATGTATCACTTTATCTTTGATATTGTGAACAGGGTGAATTTAAGGTGTCGGAGAGGTACCTCACCATGGGTGACTTGACAACAGCCTTGGAGCAGAACCGAGTGAAGGAGATGTTTGGCTCTGGCACCGCCTGCATTGTTTGCCCAGTTTCGGATATCCTGTTCAAGGGCGAGGTAAGACAGCCCGCTATTTCTAAGCATCTGCCTATAATTTAATTTTTAAAGTCTGAACAAATTACTAGTTGGACCCAGAATGCAAAGTTTTTTTTGTTTTTTTTTTTTTGGTAGCTTGGCATTCCATTAACTGGGGTGGATTGTCCTCAAGAACCTGTATTAGCAAATTACTTACTCTTACCTTTTCAGTGAGTTTGTGTAAGCTTCAACAAGGTGGGAGGTCAGTTTTGTCCTTGGACAAGGATATCTGCCTTTTGTCAATTTCGGGTTTTGAGATGTGTCACTAGATTTCCACTCATTACTTTCTACTGGCTTTGTACGGAAGGTTCTACAGGTAGTTAGATTTTGATTTCTGGTTGCCAAAAGTAGTTCCAAACTCCTGGAGTAGGAATGGCTAGTAGTTATGGGGAATGCATTTGAATGATCAATTCCTGCATTTATTACTCTTAATATTATTGATGTTGTTTTTATTTAGACCACTTTACAACAATTTTTTTTTTAATTTGGCAAACCTGGTACATTTACTAAAATCTTCCAGAAAACAATTCAAGCATTTAGTTGGAAGAAATTTTCTCCTCCCAGTAAACCAGTCTGATTTTATATGTGCTGTAATTCCATTTTTGGGTCAGTTTTTTTTGCTTTCCCCTTTATTTATTTATTTTTTAAATATTTTATTGATTTTTTACAGAGAGGAAGGGAGAGAGATAGAGAGTTAGAAACATCGATGAGAGAGAAACATCGATCAGCTGCCTCCTGCACATCTCCTACTGGGGATGTGCCCGCAACCCAGGTACATGCCCTTGACCGGAATCGAACCTGGGACCTTTCAGTCCTCAAGCCGACGCTCTATCCACTGAGCCAAACCGGTTTTGGCTGCTTTCCCCTTTATAACAAAGATCCAATACTTATGATTAACATCAACACCTAACTTTGTAACTTAAAGTCATTTGAGTATTATTCTTAAAATGTGAGATGGCTTAAATGACTTATATTAAATATAAATTCTATTGAAATTTAATATTCAACACCATAATATTTTTTTCTCAGCTGGCAGATTTTTTTCTTTTTTTTTCTCTGCTGATTTTAATGGTGGCTGCTTCATTGCTTGAGAATTTTAAACTTGCTTTTAGGGAATGGTTTCTGACCTAATTCCATCTACAGACTTTCAAGAGAGAAGAATGATTCTATTATCATTCAATGCTTGTACTGATTTTAAAGCTACTGTTTCATATTTTATTATGGTAGTATCTAGACATCGGTTACTTTTTTAATGAACTGTGGTTGTCATTAGATCAGATATCTTTAAGTCCAATTATTATTTCACCTATAGATATAAGAAGTTTATAAAATTTAATATGTTTTTAATGGTCTTGTGTTAGAGGGCATTCAGAGCCAAAAGGTACATCTAATTATCCTATTATCCTAAAGGGCATAATAAGAAAGGTGAGAACATGGACTATATGCTAAAATCAGACTATCAAAGGCCTGCAAGCCAGCGAGGCATGAATGGACATGACTGAAATATAAATTAGGGTCTTTAAATCCTTTTCATCCCTGAATTTAACCATGCGATCCAACATTATGGAGGCTGTGGCCCCTGGAAGTTTGGCTTGTAACAGATATAGGGTTAGAAGCCCCTTTTGCGAAGGCATAGACTTACTTTAATTTATGTCCCTAAATGATTTACTATAATGCAAAGTATCTTTGAGTTCTTATTTCTTGCTGAGAGGGTTAAATATGGAAGCCAACCATTTATCTTTGTTGATTTGAGGAATGCTAGAAGAGGTAGGGTTCTCTGAAGTTTAGCCACTATTTTAGCCACCCATAGCTTCTCATTAGTTTCTCAAGTTACCTGGAAGACTGGCATATAAACAAGTTGTGCCCTAAAATCAGTTGGTAGGCAATGGACAACCTATCATTGGCTAGTTACTTTTTATTCAAATTTAGAATAGAAAATAGGCTTTGGAGCTAAAATAATCAGATTATAATAGAGCTATTTCTTATTTCCAGGAGGTGCCTTCATACAGTGGCATCACTGAGTGTCATACTTGTGGCACAGCATACATGAATATCCTCATTATCTCGTGTCTGGTTTTCTTTATAGACCCTACACATTCCATCTGTGGAGAATGGGACTAAGCTTGCAACCCGAATATTGGACAAATTGACTGATATTCAGGTAAGGGGTTCTTTGTCATTTTATTTTAATCAACACTTAGAACCAAATCATATTTCAATGGCAAGAAGAGAGTAAATACTGCCATTTGGGGTGAACAAATTAAATTTAAGGAAGATGTTCCTGATAGTATGTGTGGGCATAAGCAATACAGAAATGGGGAAGAAAAGACATATTTTTAAAAAAAGAAAGAAAATAATTGTTAGGGAATCTAAATTACTTAACATTAGAAAACATATAGAGAGAGCCCTGGCCGGGTGGCTTAATTAGTTGCAGCATTGTCCTGATGCACCAGGGTTGTACCAAAGTTGTCTAGGGTTGGGGGTTTGATTCCCGGTCTTGGCACATGCAAGAGGCAACCAATGGAGGCATGGGTAGGTGGAACAGCAAAATCGATATTTCTCTCTCTATTTGTCTCTCTCTCTAAAAAAATTAATTTAAAAGTTAAAAAATACATAAATTTTGTTAAATCTATAAATCTCATTAAAATGTATAATACTTTTATAAAAAAATCTTGAAAGTAGAAGAAAGCACAGAAGAAAATTAATATCACCTGTGATTCCAGCACTAAGTTATAACCACTGTTAATTTTCGATATCTCAACCTTTAATATTTTATAAGCATTTATATATTTTTAGAGAAATTTGTTTTCTAACAAAATGGAATTATACATAATTTCTATCTGCTTTCTTCATTTAATAAGTCATTTGCTTTTTCATATCAAAATAGCTTTAATTCCATATATGAAGTTAAATTGAATTCTATTATGCCTATGTACCATAAGTTTTAAAGAAAGCTATTATACATTGATTTTGTTAGCGCTTCTTTTACTATTATAAACAGTACATTTTTATTATTTCCTTGGGATAAATTCCTGGAATTGGAATTGTTGGGTCAAAGAGTGTGCACACCTATTTTTTTTTTATAGCTACCTTTGTTGCGCCTTTTTTTTAAAGCAACAATCCAGCATCTCACAAGGTACTTAAGCATCTTTCTAGGTAAGCATATCAAATACCAGGAAATATAAGACTGTTCTATAATTTGTAAATACTTCAAAAGTTATTCAAAGATTTTGTTGAACCCATGATTGCCAGTTGGTGAAAATAACCAAGGGGAACTGAGATACTGAAACATAAAAAGAACTTTGATAGTTTGGGTGACATCAGGTGGTGCTGGGTCTTAAAACTAAGCAGAAATTCAGTTGGTTGGGAAGGCAGCAGATCCTGCAGAGCAACTGAGGTCCTCGGATAGTGATAAAAATGGTATTTTTGAATACCTAGCAACTTTTATGTAAAACTTATAGTATTTACAAAAGGAAAGAATAATAGTGGTTTTTTTAATCAATGAGCTATCTTAACTTCCACCCTTTAACAAACATTTTCTGTAGGAATTTTCTGCAAATTAAATAAAGGAATATCTTAATATTGAAGACATAAAATCTATTCAGAGTTGTTTTCTACATTTGTACATAGAAACAATTAGAAGTAATTTGAAGAAATTTAATGAAACTTTATGGGTGTTTATATTTTGGTGTCCCCCCCAAATATATGCACACTTTAACAGTTGATAGCTCAATTTTGAAAATAAAATGTATTTTAATAAACACTGCTTTTATACTTACTCAAAGTATATGTATACATTTTTGGGAGGACACACTATATTTTTTAGAGTTTTCTGAGTAAATCTGATGGGAGTAATGTTATTAGAGATTTGCTCAAATAAAAACTACAAACACAACTAAAATATATAATTTGCTAGATTATAAAAACCTTTATCCAAAACAGAAGTTGAGAGATTTTTAAGAGGGGAGGAAGTGCATTATAGTGATAAGAAACAAAAACTAATTTGGAAAACTTTCTTGAACAAATTGTACAGAAAGAATGTTATATTTCATAGCAGTTAATACATAATGAGATATCAGGGTTGCCTCTTGGAGATTATATGACATAAGAAATTTTGAACTGACTTGATTTGGTTATAAAGGATGGAAAGGAAAAGTAGTCAGTTAGGCTGAGGAAAAAATCAGATTAAATTTGAATTGGAAGGAAGTTCTAAGTGGAGGTGTTCAACAAATATAATCATGAAGCTTTGGCTAAGGAAGGCGAAGAGCAGAAATGTGCATCATCATTGAGATGGTGGAAAAATAAGCATCAGAGCCCTAAAGTATGAGGAAAAGAGAAACCCAAAGACATAATTTTGGGACAAGATGGGAAGCCATTGCAAACATTCTCAGAAAGAGCATTTTTGAGAGTAAAATTATGGAATCCAAGAATGTAGGTTACAGAGTGATATTTTTATTCATTCATTCATTCAACAAATATATGTATTAAGCACAAACAGGGTGTTCAAGTGCTAGTGATAGTAGTTAAAAAAAGGGACAAATAGCCCTGACCGGTTTGGCTCAGTGGTTAGCGTCAGCCTGCAGGCTGAAAGGTCCCAGGTTCAATTCCGGTCAAGGGCATGTACCTTGGTTGCGGGCACATCCCCAGTGGGAGGTGTGCGGGAGACGGCTGATCGATGTTTCTCCCTCATCGATGTTTCTAGCTCTCTATCCCTCTCTCTTCCTCTCTGTAAAAAATCAATAAAATATATATTTTAAAAAAGGGACAAATAATTAGTGCAGTCAAAGCACACTGGTATAGAAGGACAAAATTAATACTCAATTTTCATGTGACACAATGTAAAAAGGTTTAAAAATAGATAAAGGTAGAGAGAACAGAGAAGAATCGTATTTTATTTTTATCTGTATTTTCTCTATATACTTTAGTGCCTGTGGCTAAGAAGAAGTTAATAATTCTGCTTTTTACCCTAGGTAGTAATGTACTAGTATAATGGATAATGGTAGTAACACTAAAAACTAATGATACATTCAGAGCTCAGACTGAACAAAGAAACAAAAGGAGACAGTTACAGAACACATGAGATAATACAAATGATTTTGAATTCAGTCACAAACCAAAAGCACCAACCCCGCTCCAAACTGTTAAGTAACAAAGGACCATCATGCGGAATCTGAGACCACATCTTTCCTCTTCAATTATTTGTTTGTGGACACAAAACCCAAAGTTTCACAATTATTCTCTTGCAAGATGGCAAATCGGTGCTGTCAGTCCAGCTACTGGGTTGTCTGTTTCTTTCCAAGAGAAGTCATTTAAGTAACTATTGATGGAAAAGCATAGAATTGTGTCACGTTTCACATTTGACTCTCTGACATTACATGGAAACATGGACATTAACTACGAAAGGCTCTGATAAATTGAAGGAGCGTAGCAACAGCCAAAAAAGCCCTTCAGGTTCTTTCCAAGGTAACTGGGGGTCAGGGGGCGAGGGGTGGGAATTCCTTATTAACTATAGATTTGACTGTCATTTAACCTGTGTATTTTTGTCTATGAGTAAGAATCTCTGAAGCTAAATATTCATCCCATTTGGCTAATCATTCCGATAGTTTCCTGGGTCTTCGATCACACTACCAATACCTCTTTGGAGGGGAACATGTCAAATGGCAGTTTCTTTTTTCTTGTTTTCTCTTTTTCTCTTTTTAAACAACAAAGAAAATCAATTCTGTGTTCACACTTAACCAAACTTAAACTTGGAGAGCATTCTCCATGTTGCCCATGATCCCTTTTCCTCCCATTACTCTTGGCTACTCCAGTTACTCACCATCCTATTCACCTGTTCTGACCATCTGGGGTCTTCTCTGTTTTCCAATACGTTCTGCTGTCTGCTGCTTCCTCCTGCCTCTGTACCTTCTCCAATGTGCCCACGTGGTCAGGTATTGGTTGTCCTTAAGACACATGTTCTTTAGGAAGCTTTGAAATCTCTCTTGAACAATGTTCCCTTCCCTCAGTACAAACACACATTCACCCACTTCAATGCTGCTTCTTTCTCCAGCTTCCTTATTACCCATGATTATTAGATGATGGACTTTAAATTATGAGCTGGGCTTGTTTGAATGTAGGGATTAATTCTCTTTTTGTAACCCCAGTCATCAGCACAAACTCTGGGCCATAGTACATACTCAAGAATGTTTCCTGATTAAATGAGTAAAGGGGTGAATGTTGAGGAATAGACCAACACATACCAAAGAGCAACAACGGGTTGGTCTTGTATATTAACACATTCTGAGAGGAGGCGGGAGGAGGTCTTGAATAATGCCAAATTATTCTTCAAAAGTTTTTCAGAGAATCTGGTTTAGAATTTTTCAAAATGACATACACATCAAGACTGGTGTCGGAATTAGCTAGAAGCTGGAACCCAGGTCTTAACTATGAGGGGAGCATATTTGAGTAATGGGCTGTGCTGCTTCTGAGGTTTCAGGAAGGGGGAAGTAGCGACTGCAAGACACAGTGCAAGGCACAGATGATGTATCAGAGAAATGTGCATTTAAAACCTATGTCACCCCAATAAATTTAATTTGAAAAATTAACTTCAAGATAGTCTGTTTAGCCCTGGCCAGGTAGCTCAGGTGATTGGAGCATTGTCCTGTACACCAATAGGTTGTGGATTTGATTATCAGTTAAGGCACAACATACTTGGGTTTTGGGAGCCAACTAATTGATGTTTCTCTCTCATATCAAAGTTTCACTCTTTCTCTCTCTCCCTTCCCCTCTTTCTAAAAATCAACAACAACAAAACAAACATAGCCTCTGGTGAGTATTAATAAAAAAAGATAGTCTGTTTGAAAAATTAAAAAAGAAAAGGCTGACAGAAAAATTTATTTTCTCACTAGAGGCTACAGCTTTGAAAGACCCTTTGCAGTTATGGAATTTTTCTTGTTTTCAGTGGAACAGCTTGATGCCGTTCAGTTGCGTAAGAAGGTAGAGCTCCACCTTTTTTCGCTGTAGATGTCCTGAGCTGTCCTTCAGAGTGTGTGCATTCTTTTTTTTTTTAATATATTTTATTGGTTTTTCACAGAGAGGAAGGGAGAGGGATAGAGAAACATTGATGAGAGAGAAAGATCCATCAGCTGCCTCCTGCATGCCCCCCACCGGGGATGTGCCCGCAACCAAGGTACATGCCTTTGACCGGAATCAAACCCGGGACCCTTCAGTCTGCAGGCCAACGCTCTATCCACTGAGCCAAACTGGTTCAGCAGTGTGTGCATTCTAAGTGAACATTTCCTGGTTGCTTTAAGGATGCACGCCTGTGACCAGCTTCTCAGCCACTCCTTGTTTCCTAATGCACACTTCTCCACATGCTATGGCATTACAGAACTTTGCAAGGCCATTGAATAGAATTTGAAGAAGAATGACAGATTATTACCTGGTAGACAGCACTTATTATATTTTTACTAGAGGCCCAGTGATGAAAATTCTTGCACTGGAGGGGGTGGGTCCCTCAGCCCGGCCTGCTGACAGTCCGGGAGCCCTTGGGGGTGGGAGGCGACCCAGCCATCAGGGGAAGGCGATGCCCCCATCACACCTCTGCTGCTGCCACTGCAAAGACTCGCAAGACTCGGCTGGCCCTGGTTACCTGAGTCTTGGGCGGCCGAGCAGTCACCATCCAAGGCTTGCCTGTGCCTTGAGCCAGCCCTGGGCGCTGGGCAGCCAACATCCAAGGCTTGCCTGCGCCTTGGGCTGGCCCTGGGTGGCTGGGGCCTGAGGGTGGGTCCGGCCGCACTATGCACCTGCCGTTCCCCTGGCAGGGCTGAAAGGACTGGGGGACTCCAGCGGGGCTGAGGGGGCTGGGTGCTGCTAGGTTTGTGATGGTATGATGGTCAATTTGCATATTCCATCTTTATTAGATACATAGGTTATCCTTTTATGTTGCTAAGAATTAAGAACTTTTTCTGTTGAATATAAAAACATTTTAGCAAGGGCCCTGTAAAATTACTTGCCATTATACATTGATTATGAAGTAATGAACTTGACATTAGTCATGTTTTGTTTGAGGGTTCTAACTGGCATTTGTGAAAGATGAAAATTCTGCATATCACACAGATAGTTTTCCACATTGGCTCAAAGTACCTTCCCACAGCGTCAATGTGATCTGTTGTGTTGCTTTAGCCCCATCTTTGATTCCGATGAACAAAATTTAATAAATGTGACTCACAGAAGGCCTGCCCAGTGCTGAAGGGGTGGCCTGCTGCTGTGGTTTGTAATGACACTGACAATGGTATAAGGACAGCATAGCCCAGGCAGGCACGTGTTCTCTTTCCCCTCCTCCTCGGGACACCTACTCTTGGGGAAAACATATAATTTGTTATCTCTGCTAAAATCTGCCATCTCTACTTTGAATTATTTTCCCTTGCAAAGTTAAATTGAATTATCCATCATGCACATGAAAAGTTTGATTGCTAACTGCCTAAGTCTAGCATTATGAATCACCCATATTATCCTATCTCTGGGATACATCTCAGAATGCTATGATTTTACATAAGAGCATAAATTGCAGGATGAGAGTGGTAAAACTTAATACATATTATGCAGGTTCACAGAGCAATATGGCCTATGACTATTATTGTAACCAAAATTGATTTTCCACTGGTTCTAAAACTAAAACAACTAATTGAACACAAATTTACTTTAACTGATGAGATTGAAGGTGAAATTATAGTGGTCATGAATCATAGTTCTACAGATCTGCTAAAATGTCAATATGCTGACATCCAAGTGTTATTAATGGGAAAGGTGTCTAATGTATTAATGGGAATACAAATAAGAAAAATAAAACATATATTTTGCTCTTACCTTACATCATGTTGACCGTACATAAATCAGGCAGAATCTGGGAATGTTTTATACAGCATTCGCCATGAATCAAGAGTCAATAGTGGAGGCCACACTCTTTAGGTATCCATTTTTGATGTGGATTAAGCAGGTCACGTATAGTCAGTCACTGGGCTTCCTTCACTCTCCTTTTCATGTAAACCAGAAGGTTGTAGGTAGGCCCTTTCTTGGCTCCCAGTAATTTTTCCAATTCGGTAGTTTCTGCTCACTGAAATCTTGAACACAGCACATGGACAATGTGACGTAGGAGAACTGAACTTGCGATTACAAGTTTCCTAGAGCCTCAGTGTCCTCATATATACATGAGAAGCTTGGTTTATGAGTTCACAGTTGATTTTTAAGCAGCAGTGCTTTCTGCAAAAGGAATCTTTCCTGGAATCCCAGTATACAAAACCAGTCAAAGTGGAATTATTCTGAAGTGAAGAAGTAAAAATCAGAGCCCCACTTATTGGGTTCATCCAAATAAGAGGATTATTAAGGTTCTTTCCAATTCAAAATTTTCAGATGTTTTGTATTAATTTCAGCCGAGTGAGATTAGGACTACAGAGCCAATTCATGTGAAAAGGGGGCATCCTCTGATGTAGGCAAATGCCTAGTGGCAGACTTCATGGCATGCTACTTGGGTAGGGAGGGTCGGTTCCAGGTCTGTCTCCACGCATGACTATGTGAACATGTGCAAGGAAATCCAGATGGTGGTCAAGAATCTGGTCTTTGGTGTGAAAGAGACCTTGGCTGGAGTCTGGACTCTCCCATTTATGAACCACATCCTTAAGAAAGTTATTTAATCTCCCTGATATACAGTTTCTCATTCATAAAATGGGATTGACAATGGCACCTACTATCTGGGGTTACTGTGGGAATAACTGAGGTAATAAGCCTATAAGGCTCTTGGCACGGGTACTGGCATGCAGTACTTGCTCAAAGTGTGAATGAACGTTCATTTAAACACATGTTTGTTGAACAAATGAATGAACACATGAATATGGAATTGGCTTCCTGTCTCTGACATCTGGAATATTTTAATCTTTCATTTAATTCCATTTCAAATATGAAAATTTAGGTCTGCGAAAGCTAACTTGCTGATGCAGGTAATCTAATTGTGATTATGATGCAGATCCATGATTTTCGAAGGGATAAGAAAAATTGGGATGCTAACATAACACAAACAACTTTCACTTAGAAAACAAAGTCATTGTTCAGACCCACGGGGCTTGTCAATATAATATTGTTGTCCGTGAACATAAAAGGCTCTGGAGAAGGGGGAAGGGGGATGCTAGAGCAGTCCTTCTCAAACCATAGCTCCCATCAGAATCACCCAGAGTGCTTGCTGAAACACAGGCTGCTGGGACACACCTGCCCAGTTTCTGTTTCAGGAAGTCTGAGGTGGTGCTGGAGATTTTGCATTTCTAACATGTTGCCAGGTGACACTGATGTACCCAAATGAGTACAGATTATTATGACCACCTGATGTTTGTAAGCAAATTAGCTATAATTTCACGCTGAAGTTGCTAAAGGGCCAGATCATTATAAACATCTGAATAGCACAACATACCTAAGTATCGTTGCTGATCAAGTTCATCCTATCATGTTGATGGCGTATCCCAATGGAGATGGCTTCTTCCAACAAGACAATGCGCCATGCCACAGTGCTCGTATTGTGCAGGAGTGGTTTTAAGAATATGAGGGAGACTTTACCTTGCTTAGGTGGCCCTCACAATCACCAGATCTCAATCCAATTGAGCATTTGTGGGACGAAGTTAAAAGCCATCAGGCAGCTGGTTCCACAACCATCAAATCTCACAGAACTGGACAGTGCTATTCATCAGACCTGGTGTCAGATTCCTTGCATCACCTTTCAACATCTTGTGGAATCAATGCCAAGAAGAATCGCCGCAGTATTGAAGGCAAAAGGTGGCCCAACGAAGTACTGATGGGGTGGTCATAATAATCTGGCCACTCAGTGTATACTCAGAGTAAAGATGACAGAGTTAAACCCAGTTATGCCATTTGGAGAGCAGAAGCTAACTGGTAATGAAACATCATGCACGTGAGCATAGAAGGGACCTATATCAACTGTAAATTTGAGTTCAACAATAATTATAAGATTTGTGATTCCAGATATTTGGTTGTTTCTGTCTAATCTTATTTTTTAAATATATTTTTATTGATTTCAGAGAGGAAGGGAGAGGGAGAGAGAGAGAGAAACATCAATGATGAGAGAATCATTGATTGGCTGCCTCCTACATACTCCCTACTAGGGATCGAACCTGCAACCCGGGCATGTGCCCTTGACCAGAATTGAACCCGGGGCCCTTCCATTCACAGGCCAATGCTCTATCCACCGAGCCAAACCATCTAGGGCTGTCTAATCTTACTTTTCATGTGAATATATTTTTTATGTTCAAAACAGAAGCGAACCTTTTGTACAATGTTGTTTATTTTGAGTTTATTTATAAACTATTCCAGCATTGTTAGCTGATAAACTGAAACATGTTTTCTTGTTTTTGTTGCAGTACGGAAGAGAAGAGAGCGACTGGACAATCATCCTATCCTGAAGAGAAAATACAGGATATTTTCTGTGTGCTAATGGGACAGACTGTTGTTCTTGAATTACGATAGGTTCTTTGGCTAGCTGTTTTTAGTTTTGCATAATGTAGTACATATTACCAGGGTTAGCAGGGTGATTGTTTCCTCGTGCCAGAGAAAATGAATTGCAACCATCAAATGGTGTTTTGTAAACTTGGTAGTAGAAGCTTATCTCACCTTCCCTTAGAAAGATGGCAATGTAAGCCATATAGCATAGCATTCCCTCAATAATTTAGTGCCGTCACTCAGATACAATAATGTTTGTTTATTCTTTAGCATAAGTTACATTCTGCTCCTCAACCAAATGAATTTTTGTGTGTGTGTGTGTGTGTTGGAAAACTGATCTGAGTAAATTTTATAGGTAACACTTCCTCTGACATGTTTTCATCCTCAGAAAGTGTTGTTTTTTTAATCAAAAACTTTGAAAACTGGATTTCCTCATGTCTCATTTTTTTTGCAGGCCCCCAAGTCCATCTTAAGGTCAATGTCTTCCTTCTTCCTGACGTTGCAGTCTGCTCTTAGCTCTCCTTGTGCGTCAGCTAGATCCGTGCACATTTCCACATTGTATTGTAATTGGCTGCTTGGTAGGCTCCACAACAACACTGAGGGCCTTGTGCCTTAGAGATCTTTGTATCCCCAATGCCTGGCACATAGTAGGTACTCAGTAAATAATGAATAAATGAATATTTACCTTCTATAGAAGTGAACCTTCTTTGTTTCTATATTATGAAACCTCTTTATTAGAATGGTGATTGATCCTGACATTGTGTATTTTTACCTCTTATTGCCATTCGTTTTCCATGGACTGCTAAGTCATTAGAGATACTCAGAGGCACCGTTCCTTGGAGGAATTCATGTGTAAAGACTGTCCTGGAATTGAAAGTATAATTCTACAGAGAAGTCATGATATCATTCCTACCAAATGGAAATGACTAATGTTATGTGTTAAATAAAAAATAAATCATCATAATGAGGTTTTTTTTTGTTTGTTTTTTAGTGGGAAGCAAAGAGAGGTATGCTCTGGTTTTTATACATTTGGTTTTACAGTTGATCTTTTCGGTTGAATAGGAATTGGATGAGCACATGGTTAGGGCACTGGGAGAGCAATTATAGATGATATTTTCCTCGTTTAGGAGCTCTGAGTTAAAATTGTATCTTGGTTATCTAGGGGAAAGTGAAAGTAAAATAGCAAACATTTACCCTTGGAAGGTCAGCTCTCAGACATTCTGTTTTGGTTTCCTTTGGTACTAATAACTTTCATCTTGCTGATCATATTTTATTCTCTTTTCAAAGCAAGGGAAAATAACATTCTAAAAGTTTGATGCACTGAAAATTTTTCCTTAAGGCATTTAGCAGCACATAGCAAATGGGGCTTTGATTCTTTCCCAAGACTTTTGGCCACGGGGTCTTTTCAGATAGGAATGGTAAAATGAAAATTAGAGAAGTATAAGATGAAAAAGAATGGCAAAAATATCTTTTAGGGGGCTTTTAATTGTTGATCTGAAGTCTTGGGAGAGTGTTCTTTTCAGCCCTCAGGAGTTTTCTCTGTCCTCCACACTCCTTCCCCACATTGCACTCTAAGGGTATGTGTTCGCCTTGGCTAAATCCTGGGACCTCATTTTTAATACAGTATTCTAGAAAAGACTTCCCGGTAATTTTAACCTGTCAAGTAGCACATACATGACCAGGCTCACATTCCTAAGAGAAATGGAAATCATTTGTTTGCTCTAAATGCTTTTTATACTTTGCGTCCCTAAATTTAGTATGGCAAGACATGTCAAAATTTAAGAGCATTTTAAGCCCTTCCTACCAGACTTGTGACGTTTGGGAATATATATTTTAAAAAAAACTGAAGTTCTCATATAACAGAGAACACAATCTGCCATTCCTCTTTAAATAATAAGACAAGAAATTGACCTTGATGCTAATTTGTGAAATAGATTTAAAGGGAACATCTGCACATCCTTTTTCCTTGTGTACTATTTTATTTAATTGCAGTGGATTAATACAGCAAGAGTGGCACATTATAACTAGGCAATTATCCATTCTTCGAGATTTAGTTATTGTAACACTAATTGATCATTTAAGGCGTTCTTCGAGATTTAGTTATTGTAACACTAATTGATCATTTAAGGCGTAAGATAGTCTAGCATAGGAACATGTAAGGCTAATCGCTCAAAAAGATCAACAAATTAATATTGTTGCTGATATTTGCATAATTGGCTGCAACTATTTAATGTTTAATTGGTTGATCAAATGAGATTCAGCAATTCACATGTCCATGAATATAAACAGAACTGGTGGCACTTGAAATGATAATGATTAACTTATTTTGCATGTTCTCTTCCTCCCACATTTTCTCAGGTTCTTTTTTCATTTCAGACCAAGTTTGTAAGCGTTTTCCAAAGCATGTCAGTAGAAACCAAGATTTTAAAAGGAAGCATTCCAACATAGACACAACATGAGCATTTCCTAAATATAGTTGCTATTAGAAATGTCCTAAGTTATAGTGATTTATTAAGGATTAACTCGTGGTCCACCAAAGCAAGAGTCCATATCAGGGACCATGCAGCTGGCAGGAATGGATACATTAATAATACCTGCTTTACCCTTTGATTTCAAAAGCACAAAGGAAAAACAAAAAGCAAAGTGACCAAGAAAATTTGTTAGAGAATCATGTTTTTCCTCCCTGGTAAACAGACTTTATTCTTTTCTCCAAAGGTTTTTTTTAAAAAAACACACAAACCAACAAAAACAAAACAAAACAAAAAAAACCAACAACAACTAGGTGCCCAGTGCACGAATTCATGCACCTTGAAAGGAACTGTGGGCCACAAGGCTGCAGTGGGCACAGGGGCAGTTCTCAGCCCATCCTCCGTGTCCTCATTCGGCCCCTCCCACTGCGGCCCCCTGTCCCCTCTCTGCCCGCAGCCCCGTTCCCGCCGCCACCACTCACACCCACTGACGGCGCGGAGCAATTGGGGCTGGTGCCAGCAGCGGGTGCAAGCAGTGGCTGCTGCTCCGATTGCCCCTCAGTAGCAGGGGGAGGTGGAGAAGCCCTCAGGGGCGATTGGGGCTGGCAGCTGCCACTCACATCTGCTGATGGCACTGAGCGATTGGGGCAGGTACCAGGAGCAAGCTGCAGGTGGGACTGCGGCAAGCGGGAGCAAAGAATTTTCAGTAACTACCAGAGGCTCACTAAAAATGACAACAACCAGCACCCTGCCTTGGTCTGGCACCCCCGCTTACCTGTTCCACAATCCCGCTGCAACCAACGCCCGCCATGTTCCATGTACACCCCCTGGTTGTCAGCGTACATCATAGTGAGTGGTTCAGTTGTTCCGCCATTTGGTCCATTTGCTTATTAGGGTTTTATATAGAGAGATTTTATTTTTGTAAGAAAACAAAAAGGTCAGAGTTTGCAGCAAGAAAGTGCAGTATAACGTCAACTATATGACATGTCATGTCAGCATGCCTTGAAGATACGGGCAGCCCACACTATACACCAGTGATGGCGAACCTATGACACGTGTGTCAGAGGTGACACGCGAACTCATTTTTTTGGTTGATTTTTCTTTGATCAGACCAGTTTGGGGCACTTGAAGGCAATTGATAAGTATCTTAGTCAAAAGAATTGTGGGAGCCCTTTATTGAAGCTGCAGTTTGGACTCTGCTTTAAGGCTTTGTGCTGTGAAAACAGCTGCCAAATAAGCTTATTTATTTTCCCCACTCTGTGCAATCACTCCATTCTTTATTTCTTAAAAAAAGTTTCTTTTTAAAAATATATGTTCAGTTTATCATTATGATTGGGGAAAATGTGTTTTAAACAGAAAATGATAGCTTTTGTCCACTTTCAATTAAACAGAAAATGATAGCTTTTGTCCACTTTCAATGACTGATATTGAAAATATTAAGGCCGTAAATATTCATTGAATATCTTAAAGTGAAGGGCTTAGGGGTTAGAGGAACATTGTAAGGATCACTTATTTCGTGTCCTGATTCTAAATATGATCAAAGAGAATTCTTCCCTGTAATGTGGCTTCGCAAAAAACTAAGTTACAAATAGTAATGCTGGCAAGTAATTTCAGAGGACACTTTAAAACACCTCTCACTTTGCTTTGCTTCAAGTAGAATTTGTTCAGCTATTTCTTTTCCAGATATCTTCCCAAAAAAGGAGACAAAGGGTACCAGCTTCCCAATAATCATAACCTATTCATTGACAAGGATCATGGAGATTACAGCTAAGTTGATCAGTTAATTTGATAAATGTTGATTGAGTTCTCACAAATGTACATCTAACACAACTTGCAATAGGGATTAGGAAGTTAGTTTTAGAAAATAAATGGTACATATACATATATTACCCTCATGCTGTTTATATGATACTTAACAAAATTTTAGCTATAAAAGTAGCACTTAATGCAGCTAGATAACAAGGGGTCAAAAGCCAGAGCACATCTGTTAACAAGAAATCACGAATATTTGCATCTCATTTTTAAAGGAAAATTGTCGTTTTCTCCATTCCTTTCTTTCCTCTAGTCAGAACTACTTAGTCTAGTTGGTAGTTAGGGGTCATTCAGCCACTGCCTGTGAGATGTGCATTACCTCCTCCTGGTTTACTACTTACTGCCAACCTCTAGTCCACTTGTTAACTGCATTCCTTTGGAGCACTGTTGAGTTGTCATGGTACATCTAACAAAGGAATACTTCAAATTACAGCATCTTTGCTGATCTTAAAAGTCAGATAATACTGAAATAAAATGTTCCTACAGTGATTTATTTAAATGTCTATTATGAATCAAAGTGTTTAGAAAGTTAGCTTGAAAATAGTGGGTCCAGCTACTCAGGAAAAAGCAGGTGGGAAACTAACTTTAATTTAATAATGATTTTTCACAGTTTGAGGTTTAAAAGACCACTTAAACTATTGCAAAGAGACTCACTTTTATCCTTGCCAAAAAGGCTCTTTTAAATCTACAAAGGTAAAAGAAGATGATTTATTTTTCATTTTCAGGGTACATTATGATACTTCTCACATTTTTTGGGGGGGGGTGGTTGGTAAAGAAACAGCAACAGGATATACTAGTAGTAGTGTTTGTAGGTAAATAATTTCTTGGGATCAGATATATGTAAACATTTGATTTAATGAATGATAAAGGCATATAATTTAGTCTTAGAAAATGAAGTGATCTTTAAAATATGCTGGGTACTAGTATTGAAGTTTTAAGTGAACTTATTCTGTCTAAAAGGTTTTTTTTTGTATCCCAGTGTAGATCCAGTTAGTAGGGCCTAAAACTAGAGTTCGACTTATGGAATCCGCTGTTGGGATGGTAAGAATCAACTCTTAGTTGTGGTATGGGAATGAATCAAAATGTAGTTTCATTGACAGATTTCCCTGCATATCCACTATCACAATGGCTAGGTTCTTCATTACCCATTACTGAATGATGGAGAAACATTCATCTAGAGAAGATGTCAGGGAAGAACAACTGGAGGTAGAGAAAGAAAAGAATGATAAGAGACAAAAAGAACCAGGCTTGCTTCTGCATTCTCAAAAGGAGCTTTTTTCCTTATTCTGTCAGCCATAGGGATCTTCAGCTTTCAACAGGTGACAAATATAAATAGTGCCAATTGGGAAGTAACCAAATATAGTGGCAGTTCATCAGATATTAGAATTAGGCCATTGCCATCAGGTAATAAGATGAGAGTTCTGTTACATGGAAATCACTTTAGATTACTACCTGTTTGAATAACAATTCATTTTATAATTGCATATTCTACAAGATCTGTTGTGTCATTCTTCAACCATTTTATTCCAAGATCTGTGAAGCTTCTTGAGGCTGAATAAAAAAATAAGTGACAAGGAGTAGACTGTGACTGGAATAGACTATTTTTCCTCCTTAAAAATGGTATTTACCACGATCCCCTTTCCTTGGCCAATATTACCAATTTAGAAATCAATTGATTATCATTTAGTTTTTAACTAAAATGTGCAACAACATGCAGTTTCCTTGAGCTAACTTTATGTAGTCATGAAAGTCATTCTCAGGGTTAAGAAAGAAATTCAGATACCTGCTTCAATTTCTACTTCATTGATGAGTTTTTGAAGAGTTCAAGGATTCTCTTAAGAGTATGGCTGTAAGTAGATTTTGGATTATCTTAAAAATAAGCTGACTGCTCTGTTTGCATCTATAAATTGTTTCCATGTTGGTCTATGAGAATGAATGACCCTGCAGTGCACTCAACTAGCTAATACATGGAGCCCAACCTTCTGTTCTGAAGAATTTGTGCTTACTTGTTACGGTGGCTGAGAGAAAATAAGTTGAGGAAGTAGTTTTAAAATCAGAGTTTAAAGATAGAGAAGGAGAATCTCAGCTTAACTCTGGAATTTTTAGAACATGTTCTCACATCTAAATTTGATTGTAATGAAAAGCCACAGCCATTGCTAGTCTCAAATTTCTCTAGTGTAGTGATTCTTGAAATTCTCCTTAAGAAAAAATCAAGTAAAAGGAAATAAACACTTTGTAAAGAAAAGTTGGCTTTCATGAAAAATTGTTGAAAGGTTATACTAAAAGGATTTAAGTTCACTAAAAGTGTAATGATGGAATTGTGGAAAATGTAGTGGGTAAAGGAAACTATCTCATTCTTTGAAGGTTTTGTAGAAACACAATTAAACCTTATAAAATGGCTTTGTTACATAGGAACCATCTGGTGTGAAAGAACTTTGTAATGTCTAAAGGACCTGGAATAATGTCTTCATTGTTTGCAGGTTCCTCGTCAGATCTTTAATTATGCATTGCTTCTGTCATCAATAAAACAACCTAAAAGAATCTTGTTTGTGTAGTCCCTTGAAATTGGCAAGGTTAGATGCATGAAATAATAATGCTTACTTATCATTTTTCATGCTGTTCCAAGGTTTTTGGTGATGGGATGTAAATATAGTGTGGTATTTTTAAAACCAAAATGACATTGAGGGAATGAAAAGAATTGAGTACACCAGAAAGACCTGAAACCATACAACAGGGAAGAGTATTAATGTGTCTCATATTTTCAAACATTTGGATAAGAAATACAATGTGCATTGTCTTTTCTTTTTTTTTAATGTATTTTTTATTGATTTCAGGGAGGAAGGAAGAGGAGGAGAGAGGTAGAAACATCAATGATGAAAGAGAATCATTGATCAGCTGCCTACTGCATGCCCCCTACCGGGGATTGAACCTGCAACCCAGGTATGTGCCCTTGACTGGAATCAAACCTGGGACCCTTCAGCCCGTAGGCCGATGCTCTATCTATTGAGCCAAACCAACTAGGCCTGTCCCTTCTTTCAGGTATGAATCTATCTTTAGTAAAGTTTAGTTTTGTCTTTGGAATTTTGCACAGAATAGGGGAATAGATCACTTTTTGCCATTCACTTTTATAATTAATCTACTTCATTGATAAAACAACACACCCATATATGGCTAGCCAGCTTTAGAATAAAAGACACTATAAAGTAAAAGGTATTTGATCTAAACTTAGTGAACATCAATGATGTGCCCTTTTATTCAAACCATGTATGTGTAAATTGTCCTCATACGCATGTATCTTTGAAAGAATAAAGCCAAAAGCAGTATATTTGAGTGAAGGTCACATATTTCATATTCATTTTTTTAATGATTTGGCTCAGTAATTGCAAGTGCAGCAAAACCCAAGTTTTTTCAAGGAGTTACTATCAACAATGTAAAAGTGTAAAATGCTCAATGACCTTCTCCAGACCCTGTCAAACAGAATATTGGCCTTTATGAAGATCTTTGTCAAGAAGTTGCATAATATTGGCCTTTATAAAGATCTTTGTCAAGAAGTTGCGTGCCGAGTTTGGAAGGCCCAGGAAAAGGTCATTAGTCAAGTTTCTTACAGTGACAACTCCCAAATCCCACAAGAGTGACAAAGATAGACTTGTCATTCCTGAGGGTGATGACATACGTTCACTGGAGCTTCTCTGATTTATCAGATGAGACAGCAGTCTCCTTCATGGTAGAATGTGTCTCTTCTACATTGGTTTACTAACAAGCAAAACAATGGGGGGGGGGGTGGTCTGGGGGCAAGGGTGAATTTTCAACCTTTAAATTTTTTTTCTTCTTCTAAGCTGATGCCATGCAGGTTGTCTAATAATTAAGAGAATGGCTAAGAGCCATCAATTGACACTGTGATCTTGAATCAGTTACTTATACTGGAGATCATAATAGTACCAACTTCATGGGTGATAAGGATTAATGAGTTAATATTATAAAAAATTTATAACAGTTTATGTGTAAAGTGTAAACTGGTGGAATTTTATTCAAAACTAGATGTTCGGTGCATGAAATTCATGTTCTTGGGGGCGGCGGGGGTCGGGGGGCCTCAGCCTGGCCTGTGCCCTCTTGCAGTCCAGGAGCCATAAGTTGGACATCCTTAGCACTGCCACGGAGGTGGGAGAGGCTCCTGCCACCACTGCTGTTCTCGCAAGCCGTGAGCCTAGCTCAGGGGTCCTCAAACTACAGCCCGAGGGCCACATGCGGCCCGCCGAAAACATTTATCCGGCCTGCCGGGTGTTTTTGCCACCGCTGCCTGTCCTGCTTAGCAGCCAACTCGTCCCAGGCCCGCAGTGCGCATGTGTGGAATGTCTGAGGGACAGTGAACTGGCCCCCTGTTTAAAAAGTTTGAGGACCTCTGGCCTAGCTTGTGGCTGAGTGACGCTTCCCCTGTGGGAGTGCACTGACCACCAGGGGGCAGCTCCTGCATTGAACATCTTCCCCCTGGTGGTCAGTGCATATCATAGCAACTGGTCGTTCCGCCGTTCAGTTGATTTGCATATTCGCCTTTTATTATATAGGATGAGTGAATGAACCCAAAGTCAGGGCAAATAGATACTTCACAAATAGATGCTATGGTGATCAGCCCCTCCCTCTGTGCCTACTGGAGAAGGTGAATGTTCCTACATCCAGAGCACGAACACTTGCCACAGGGTAAGTGGCATAATCTAGCTTCCCTAAAGTGCTTGGGTGGGAGCCTAGAAATGTGTGATCTACTGAAGCTCAAGCCCAGATGTAAAAGCCAGGGCTAGGTTAAACAATGATTGATAAAATTATTAAGAAGTAATTAGATGTTTTTAGTTTTTACAAATATGAGTTATGTTTCATATTCCACATGAATATAACTGTAATGGTTAATGTTATACATCAACTTGATTAGGCCATGATGCCCAGTTGTTCAGCCAAACACTAGCCTAGATGTTGTTATGCAGAAGGTATTTTTTTTTAAATCCTCATCCAAGGATATGTTTGTGAGTGTGTTTTAATTGATCTTAAGAGAGAGAGAGCGAGAGAGAGAGAGAGAGAGAGAGAGAGAGAGAGAGAAACATTGATCAGTTGCCTCTCATAAGTGCCCAGCCCAGGGATGAAATGCACAGCATAGGTGTGTACTGTGACTGGGAATCAAACCCGAAACCTTTTGCTGTACAGGATGACACTCCAACCAACTGAACCATCAGGCCAGGACCAGAAGCTATTTTTTCAGATGTGATTAATTAAATTGATAGAATTTTAGTAAAACAGATTGCTCTCCATAATGAGGGTGGGCCTCATTCAGTCAGTTGAGGGCCTTAAGACACAAAAAAGGAGGAATTCAGCCTTAAGATTGTAACATAGAAACCTTGCCTGAGTCACCAGCCTGCCTGGCTTGTGGTGTAGATTTCAGATTCAAGACTGAAACGTCTCATCTAATTTCCAGCTTGTCAGCCTGACCTATGAATTATGGATTTGCCAGCCCCCACAATTCCATGAACCAGTTCTTTCTCTCTGTCATATATATATGTTATTATATTAATACTAGAGGCCCAGTGCACAAAATTTGTGCACGAGTAGAGTCCTTAACGGCTGCCAACTGCTGGCTGGGGCCTTCCTTCGTTCTGTGCTGCCCCCTGGTGGTCAGCACACATCATAGAGAGCGATCAAACTCCCGGTTGGTTGAACTCCCAAGGGACACTTTGCATATTAGGCTTTTATATATATAGTTAATTTAAATTAATTAATTATTATATTGAAACCCATGATATGCTCTTCAAAGATCTTTGTCATACAGGTTGGGGCAAAAGATTTACAGTTGTTCACCTGGAAAATAATACAATTATAAGTAAAAATGCAAGAATAAACTCTTTCACATACAGCTGTAAACCTACTTTTGCCACATGGGGTATAATATATAAGGAAGGTCTTCATTATATACATAAAATATATAATATATTATGTAATATATATGAGTTCTATATATATTGGTTCTGTTTCTTTATAGAACCCTAATACAACAACAATATTCTTGTTTATGGCTTCCTAAGAAAGAAAATCATGTGCAATCTTATTCCCTTTTGAGTCAAATTATTTAATTTGAGTCACACTTAGTGTTCAGAAAATTGTTAATCATATAAGGTACCAGCTATAATTTTCTCTAATTGTAAACATAGTTCTTAAGAGAAAATAAAAATTTCAGGACTGCTAAAGTTGCACAACCCAAACTAACTAAATGAATGCAGGCATCACTAGTGAAATTTCAGGCATTGGTGAGAAAGATAGTTCTGTGTTGGGCCACTAATTGCCTGATAAAATGTCATTGGCTTAGTGTTTGTGGCCTGAATGCATGCCTTGAAAATATTATGTGGCCACAGTAGACTGAAAGAACTCCCTTTTTGGTGTACTTGAGGGGTGGGTAATTTAGTTAGGTAAGAAGCATCCTGATAAAATTCAGTTTCATAGATTTACTAAATGTAGGGCTGACTTCACACTGCATGACAACCAGGTTCAAATCCATACTTACTATTATGCTCAATTTAGAATCATCTTTGTAATCATTTGGACTCTTATTTATCTCCCCCATATATTAAAGTTATATTTTGCAAGTTACTGTATATATTTTTTCAATTCCTAAATAAATAGAATAAATTGGTCTGCTTCTCCAAAGGGATTTAACAAGGGAATATACTAGTAAAAGGTAATAAGAAGCCAAGTGAGGATAAGTGATGGGGACAGAGATCATCCAAAATAGCTCCTCTCCAGTTTAGTTGTTCTCTGGGGAGAAGAAGGTGATTTCATATTTCCTCTGAGAAGGAACAGTATTTTTCTTGGGCTTGCTTTTGTCATGATCACGAGGTTAATGCCTGCATTTCCTGCAAGGCTGTTTCCCGCAGTTTAATGCAAACTTTCTTTAATGGCAATAATCCTCCTCCCGATATTATTCAAAAGTTACTCTTCTTGCTAATCATTGATTTGAATGACTTGTATTCAGTCAAGTGAGGATGGCCACAGACAGTTTTGCTTTTATACTTCCCCTTTCATCTAGGTGACTGTGAGAACTGGTAATTATGTCAATGGTTGACTCTTCCACATAACTAGTAACTCTTCAAAGGATTACATTTTATTCATTCTGTTTTCCCAGAGAAACCTACTTTAATCATGTATAAGAAGTACAGTATCATTAAGCACCCAGCAGCGTGCCTAGCCTCTAGTAGGTACACAATATTTGGCAGCTCCACACCTTTCTTTTTCGAAGTACCACTTAATTCCAAATATTGAATAATTCTTTTCTTCGGGCTCAATCTCACCCAATTCATGAGTTAATTGAAAACAGCTCTGATAGTGCATTAATAACTGAGGTTCAGGGGCATGAAATTAGCTTTGCTGTCCTAATCCCAGCATCTAGTGCAGTGGTTCTCAACCTTGGCTGCACATTAGAATCACCTGGGAATCTTTTTAAAATCCTGATTTCTGGGGCCCATCCTCCGGAAATTCTGTTTCTTTGTTACTAATGGTGGGGCCCCACCCCGGAGGCAAGAAGCAGAATTTCGGGAGGTGGGGCCGGGGAATCAGGGTTTTAAAAAGATTCCCAGGTGATTCTAATGTGCAGCCAACTTTGAGAACCACTGATCTAGTGTCTCTTCGATGAGCTGTTGGGATCCCACTGAGCTTTCTCCCTAACCCTCAATCTGTGTGTCCATCCATCCTAATTTACTGGATTTTTGCCCAGGTACAATTCTTCGCTTTAGTATTCACCCTACTCACTGTCTCAGTCCATTTGACGGGGGACCAGACACCTCAAGCCTGGCTTTTATCTCTGGTCACCCATGCATAGATGGAGCCAGTTTCAACCTAGATTGACACTTTTGAAACAAATCACTGCCTCTTGTTCATTATGGTTATTTCTGGACCCTTTCAACCAGACTGCAGCTCTTCCTTTTTGAAATGGCCTTGATTAGACCTGTTTGCTATAACCCCTTGGACATGGTGATTTGGACTGATTTCTACCTCCTCCACAGGGTGGAGGCTTGCGTGGCACTGCTTTTGTCTGCCAGCTTGCTCTTGGGGCATAACCATTTGACATTGAAAATCACCCTAGCTTCCTATTGCCTAGTTATTTTCAGAGAGTATGCATTTAAAAACATATATTTTTATTGATTTCAGAGAGGAAGGGAGAAGCAGAGGGATAGAGAAACATCAATAATGAAAGAGGATCATTGATCTGCTGCCCCCTGCACGCCCCCTACTGGAGATCGAGCCCACAACCCAGGCATGTGCCCTGACCAGGAATCTAACCGTGACCTCCTGGTTCATAGGCCGACGCTCAACCACTGAATCAGAAATCCACATTTTAACACAGTAACTGATCTGCACTTTCCAATGTGAAAGCGCCGCTCTAAACACTTCTCAGCTGAACAGAGCCATATAAAATGGAGATAGTACCAAGAAGCTTTGGTGAGGTTAGTGCTTTGAAAGGCAGGTTCAATTTTATAAATGAAGGCATTTGTTCCAAAGTTGAAGTGACTTTACATCGCGGAACTCAAGATACTAGTAGGCTTGAGATTGCTCAAAACCTAACATATGCAAGTTTGATTATGAAATTTGCCTCCTAAATTGCTAATTCCTTCCGAGGTTTCTCCTGGCACTTCCTTTCTGTCTCGGCCTTGTGTGAGTAAGTCCTCATGGTGGTCTCTGTGAACATTACCACACAGGAAATGACAGGAGACTTAATTACCGAATTCCTGCGCACTAGTTATTCTTTATATTTAGAGCTATTAGAGAGCCTCTGGGCATATACATACAATAAAAAAGATAAACAAGATTCCCAGCCAAGTTGCAGCTGTTACAAGTTTCTTAAAATACGAACTTAGATAAGTGCTTCCTTTTACATTAAAGTAAGTTCTGTGCCAATGACGGTTGGTTGGCTGATAACCTGTGGTACCTGAGTATTCTCAGGAGGTACTGCAGGTGTGGTGCTGGGCCCCAGTGGTCCCCAGGAGTTATCCTTCTCCAGTTCTGATGTAGTAAGTTTTCTAGAACCTGAAATTAGGAATCTGAGAGTCAAGTCAGTTGGATTTAGCTTCCACCAGAAACATGGTTCTTGTTGTATTGTAGACCAGAAGCAATTCTTACATTGGTCTGGATTGCCTCTGAACCAGCACAGATATAGGAATTTTTTCTTTTTCAATTATCATCAGAACAGGCGAAGCACCTGGCCCTTTTAGGAGATCATTCTAATGTTTAAAGTGTTAGAAAATGTTTTTCTCTAAAGTCTAAAATCTTTTTGTTGTCACAAATTTTTTTCTTATTCTACCTATGGACAGACATCTACAAACAGAAGAAAAATCTAATTTTGCCCAATGTAATATGCTTCTATATGATAGAATGTTATCAATAATTCTCACTTCCCTAGCTGAAATTCTAATTCCTCTCTCTCTCTCTCTCTCTCTCTCTCTCTCTCTCTCTCTCCTTTATGTTTTGTTCCTATTCTTTTCAGCTTTTTAAAGCTCTTTTATTACTCTCACCCTTCAGATTTCAGGCCTGGATATGAACTTCAGCAACATTCTGGTCAATGGTGAGGACATAATCCCTTTAAGTGGCATTCTTTTTATTCTTCCTGATGTGATGCTCATTTGTGGCATCACTTTACTCTTTCTGATTAATCAACTAGTGATTTCTTCAGTGCCCTTTTCTTTTCAGCCATGGTAGTTGTCCCTACTGCCCCTCAACATCCTTGTTGAAGATACTTTCTCCAGCTTGCCAACAAATGTCATTTGAGGTCTACCTCTAACCCCTAGATGTTCCTTTTACACTTAAATAAAATTTGGTGTCTCCAGTGCCAAAACACAAAGGAGGCTCAAGAAAGCTGTAGTGCAATGATGAGCATCAGACTGAAGTCAGGAGTGCTGGACTTGAGACTCTGACCCCTACCTCCTCCACCAGCTCTACCCCCAACTGCATAACCTTGAACAGATGGATTCCTCTGAAAGCAGGGATTCAATCACTTGATCCCAAAGGTCCCTTCTCATTCTAGGCTTCCTCACCTCTGAGAACCTGTCCTTACTGTACTCAGTCTTTTCCATGATTCTTTCCATCCCACCCCTCTCCTTAATTTCCCTGTTTATCACATTATTATTTCCATATTCTTCCATATTCATTTTCCCATGAGAAAGTGAATGAACAGGGAAGCTAAGCAAATACAAAATGGAAAAGTCAGAATTAGAACTGTTGATAAAGTCCTACATACAAAAATAAAGCACCAGTGACAGGGAAAATCAATTTGTTGATACAAGTAGGATGTGATATGCGTAGATAATTTGCTTAAGAACTATTCAGGAGAGAATCTGAGGGTAATACTCTACTTTAAAAAAATAAACTATTAAGAAATATATATAAAATCCAAAATATTATAAAGATTAATACCTTCAACATCCATGTATCCACCTCACAACTTTAATCAAGTATTATCATAAATTTTAATCCTCTGGCTGTCCTCTCATCTATTGCAATTCCCTTTCCACATTTAGGAGATAAACACTCTTCAGAATAGTCATTTAGTCTTTAATATAAATTTATGTCATAGTGTTAACCCTGCAAGGTATACTGCATTCAAGCCTAATCTCTAATAATAAAATAGATTGCATAGGTCTTTAGCATAATTTTTGACAAATGGAAAAGATGTAGGGAGCAGAGTATCCTTCCCAGTGGTAATAGCTGGCCCTGAGAATCAAAATATACTTATATTTCATCCTACATATATCATCAAATCGATTTTCCGTGTCACTGGTACTTTATTTGCATATGCAGGGCTTTAGCAACAGTTATGATTCTGACTTTACCATTTTGTATTTGCTTAGCTTCCCTGTTCATTAGCTTTCTCATTGGAAATTGAATATGGAAGAATATGGGGAATAGTAATGATTTATACAGCAGAGAGACAAAGAATAACAACTTTAGTTTTCATTAGTTTAATAATGAATTTGTTTACTTTAAAACAAACATCAGTAATTATGTCATTCCTGCCTGACAGTTACCTATAACACACTTGGAATTATTAGACTGGTGTTCTGCCCACAATGTTTTCAATATCACCTCTTGCCTTGTCCTTGTTTACCACTTGTCAGCCATACTGGCCAACTTCTAGGTTCTCAAATCCTGCAGATCCACCCCCTTCCAAGACCTTTTGCACATGCTGTTCCTTCTGCTGGGAGTACTCCCATGCTGCCCTTCACACACATTTCTTCTCCTTCATCTCCTCAGATATCCACCTTATGTAGAGTGGCTCTTCACCCCCATTATTCTCATCTCAGCACTCTTTATTTTCTTCAAAGCAGGCATCACAATTGCAGAATTATGGTCTCCTCCATTAAAATATAAGCACTAGGTAGGCAGACACTTTTTCAGGGTTATTTATCAATTACTTACCATAGGCGTTAGCAACAGGAGGGACTTAGTTGTATCTTTTAAAAGAAAATAAGAGAGGAAAAAAGAAAGAAAAAGGGAAACAGGGAGAAAGAAAGAAAGAAAAAGGAAGAGAGGAAGGGAGACATGGAGAAAGGAAGGGAGGGAATGAAAGAGAGCATGCACTTTATGTATGCATTTTTTTGCCATTTTTTATTTTTACTAACTCATTGACTGTGGTTGCAAGTCTGTGCCATATGATTTTTATTGCTTGGTAAATTGGGCATTTCTTCATTAAATTATTGGTTTGAAAGATAATCTTGCCATTTTCAAATCTTTTTAAAAGACTTGACGCACTAGTACTAGCAGTCAACCATCTTTGGGGGCTATTGTAGGTTGTTGTTTTAATTGTAGGTTAATTTTTTTATTTTACTTTGAGATAATTATAGGTTCACATGCGCTTGTAAGAAATAATTCACAGGAATCCCTTGTATCCCACACCGGTTTCCCGCAGTGGTAACATCTTGCATTACCATAATATAACATAACTGGGAAAACTATTGTGTTTTTTTTAACAGTGACAGTTTTTTCCCCCCCAATTCAAATTCTTTATTTACTCTCCATCTCTTCCACAAAGAAGATGAATATAATATCATTATTTTAAAATTAATTACAAAGGAGAAAATAAGGTTAAAAGCACATAAGAAAATATATTAACTCAGGGCTATTTCTAAGTTTATAACCTGGTTCTCTACAAAGTCAACAGATTATAATTATTTATAAGGGGAAATACAAACCCTTCAGAGGAAGACAAAGACTTTTTTTAGTACATAAAACAATAAAAAGTTTTTATAAGGGGCAACTAAGTATGCTTTAAAGAGATACAGTTTTTATCACTTCCTTAAATTGCAGCAAATGTGAAAACAGGTAGAGAATCACAAAACTAACTCATTAACTAACTAGCTACCTCCTACTTGACATTATTAGAGACTTCTGGGGTCACTCACATATAGTTGAAACACTCAATGCTAAATCCTCAAACTTCACCAAACTGCACTGAATTATTAATCTCCTCTGGGTCAATCACAGGGAATAGGCAGCATGGTAATAATTAGAGCTATTCACAAATATTCTGGTTTTCCTCCTGTGGAGGCCTGGTTAAGATTGCTATTTCCTGACCCTTTGAAGTTAAGGTTGGCCAGTGACTTGCTCCAGCCAATAAGCTGTGAGTGGAAGTGACCGGGGTCACTTCCATGTGGAAACATTTAATTGGTGGTGCTCACTGCAAACTTCCTTTTTCCTGCTGCAGTGATCATGGAATCATGAGTTAGCATGAGGTCTCTGTCATCCTGGGTCCCTGAGAGACTAAATTAAGCAGAGACCCCTGCTGACCCATGTTGGACATGTTGCATGAATGAGAGATAACACTGGATGGAGTTATTGAGATTTGAGGGTTACTTCATTACCATATGCTAATTCATAACATAGCCCATCTTGATTGTTATAAAAAACACATTGAAATATATTTATTTGATTATTCTATCAAGTTCTACTTCTTGAGCTTAGATATACCATTTCCTCCCATTGATGAGTGTGTAAAAAGCTGGTTACACAATCTATAGATGGATCTCGCTACCAATTTAGTCATAAGTTTGATTTACTTCCTATTTGCTCTAAAAATGATCTGCCCATGAGACTCTCCATGAAAATGACTCTTAGAACACACTGAAACTTTGGGAAGATCTCATAACTAGTCCCATAAGAGCTAGTTAAGCTGTTAAAGGGGAATAGCAATCACCAAACCTAAGGATTTGGAGAAGGAAGGAAGTTGGCTGTGTTTGCCTTTGATACACCTGACAAGTCACGGATGCAGACTGCTTCCTGAACTTCCTCCTCACAGACACTGCTCACTCTTTGGCGATAAAAGGAAGGGGGAAAAGATACTCAGACAGAGCCTTTTTAATTATCCGTTAATTGGATGAGATGGCAATTAAAGTGCCTAAAGGCCATATGCATATTCATAGATTGTCTTCAAAGGGTACAATTACCAAAGCCGACGAAAAAGATTATGAGTTAATATTGGATTGTGATTTGGGGCGGAGGAGGGTGAGGCGTGTTCAGATATCTTCCTCCACATAGCTGTTAAGATTCGTTTGTCTCTCTGGTTTTGTATGATAATGTGTGGTGGTACAGTTTGCCTGGGAGCATAGCATGTTTGTCAAAGGGGCAAGTTCCGCAGCGGGCAGTCCTGGGCCATTTTCCTGATTGCCCTAGGTGTGCCAGGCTCTTTAGATGCAATGAAATTCTTACCCGATATGAAAGCGTAGATCATATTTTCCACGATATTCCTGTCTAATATTATTTCCATCAGAAGTAAGTATTTCTGCTTGTGGTAAAGATGAAACATAATATTCCCGTTGCGAATTTCCGCAAGAACTGGAAAACAATATTTTTGAAATCAGTAGCAAAATTTTCGTTTAGAGCTGCCAAAAAGTATGGAAAAGAGATTTTGGGATACCACGTTGAAGTCCCCTGCCTTGAAGAGTATCTTTACATGTAAGATTTAATGTTCAAATGACAAGGCAGCAAGCTTATGTTCAAATTCCACAGGCCCAGGCATGGATGGGAATTACAGACTCTCTCCTCTGTTTGTCCTCACCCTGCTCAGCTGCGGAGGAGGTCCATGTGGAAGGGAAAAAGCCACATATGTCCCCAGAGCACCCACTAAGTGCCTGAGTTTTTGTCACCATTTTCCTGCCACTTCAGATAATGCGAGGCAGCTGGTGAAGTACAAACGCTCAAGGACCACAGTTTGGAAATTTCTAAAGAGAAAGTATTTTCAGTTACTTTGTTAGTTGGGTCCATCTGAAGGAGTCATTGACTTAATTTTTTTTTAATTAACAGACTTTATTAGATTTTATCACTGCCCTAAAAATCCCCTAGAAGAGATCATGACTTTTGTAGCTATTTTAAAACCGTGTTCCCAGCCTCACTCGCCTCGGGACACAGTCTAGCTCTGTAAGGCTGTATGTTGTGGACTGAGAGGTGCTCTGGAAGAATAAGACACGTGTGGTGCGGCAGGTAAGTGAATTGGCCTGGCTTTGCCAAGTCATTTAGCCTCTCTCAACTATAGAGTTGGGGTAAGAATAGTACTTAACAGGAGCATTAAATGAGATTAGGCATGAAAATTAGGCATAAATGAGATCAGCTCTGCTGCTCTGCGCCCCACCCCCACCCCCCAGCCCCGTGTCTGTGGGCTCCCGGGCTGCGTGCATCCTCCGCATCACCAGCCTCTGGGCCTTCAAGCGCTTCGGGAGCTTCTCCTTTTCCTTCAGGGTCACACAGAGTTTTGTGTTTTTGTGGTAAAGATAAAATATAATATTCCCGTTGCATCTAAGTCCCACAGGGCGTGGCTGTGACCAGGTGGCTGTGGGGTCTGGCGGCTGAGCCGGGCCTCCTTGCTTCTGGTCTCCATGGCAGGACCCGCCCTGCCGGCCTCGGGCGCGGGCCTTCTCAGAGCCGGCATTTCCACCCTTGCAGGCTGTTAGGGTCCCCGAAGGAGGAACGCAGGAGGCCATGTGGTGAGGGTTATAAATGTATTAGGTCACCTGGAGACCAGGCGGCCTGAGCCCCCAAATGGCTGCAGCACCCAGGGCCGGGAGTCAGGAGTTGGAAAGGACTCCAGGAGGGCTTTTCCTGGGCGGAGCCTTCTCCAGGTGGGTGGGATCCTGGGAAGGTTGGGAGGGGAGGGGAAGGATAATGGTCTTAGCCAGTGGAATATGGTCTCAGCGAGAGGGAATGTCCATTGCGAAGTGGCCCGAGGTCAGTTCCCAGGAGAGGGGGTGTCCATTCAGCGATGGTCAGACCTGACGCCTGGGCTCTGCGTCCTCCCTCCCCAGCTGCCTGGCGCCCAGGCGAGCTCTGTGGGCACAGGTGGTCCCGGTTCCTGCGGCTCCCGAGGCGCCGGAGCACTCGGGCTGGAGGACGTGCTCTGAGCAGATGCCTGCGCGCTGCTTGGGCTCCAAAGACTGCTGTTCAGCGCCCCTTCCTTCAGCAGCTCCCCTCGGCTGCACGGGACTCTGTGAAACCACGTCCAACTTCTGGAAGCTTCCCTCCCGGCTGTCCACGGCATCCTTAGGAAATGTGGGACCGGGAATGTGGCCAAAGAGCTGTTTCCGAAGCTACAGGTGCCAGGTGAGCCTTCGTCCGTGCCCTTGGGAGCTGGTCATGTGCGGGGCCTCTGCATTATCGCTTACATGTAGCCTGTGAATCTTCAATGATCCTAATAGCAATTTCAGTTTAAAATGATGGGAGTGAAGGTGGAGGTAGTTTACAGGGGTCGTTGAGATTTTCAAGGCCGCGAGGGACGGAGCAGCAGTGATGAGGGCTCATAGATCACACCCTGGCAGGGAACCCACATTGGTGGTCAAGGCCTCTGGGGAAATTTGAATATGGAATGAGACTTAAATGCCCTTAGAGAACTTTCTTCCTTAGTTTTGTTAGGAGTGGTCCAGGTGTTGTGGTTATGGAAGGAGAGAGAAATGAACTGAGTGCCTCAATGCTTCACGGCCTGAAGCTTCAAGTCTGTGACAAGCTGGTTATTAGGAAACCCGCTATCATCATTTTTCACTTTAGGGTTATCACCACCACCACACTTTCAATGTCGGCTCGAAATTTCCAGAAGAGACATTTCAATAAGCCACAGCAGGCCATTATTTTGCCCAAGACCTAAGCCTTTCGAGACAGCAAACAAAAAGTCTTTTTATGAGAGGGTCACCGGCTCTACAAGACACATTCCCAACAAGAGATTGTTAATCATACGTCATGGGCAGTCTCGCTCCCAAAATGAACTACCCAGAGCTAAAACAGAACAACAGGCTCTACTGAGGATTCGGCTTCGTTGGATTTAAATGCCACAGATGTATTTGCAGCAAGAAAAATGAATGAGTCATTATTGCTCCACACAGTGGTGGCCTGTTCGTATTAGGCAACTTCCTTTCCACTTCACTTTAGCAGAGGCATTTCATACCCTGTTTGTAAAACACTTTGTTCCCATAAACAGCTGCATCTTGGGAATTTCCTTATTGTCCAACTTTCTAATTCTTAAAACTGATGAGTGCATTGCCATCTAGGAATGATTGGGCATGCCTTTTCACCTGTTGAAGATATTCACATTGCTTAGAAGTTTTAGATAAAACTGCTCTCTTTCAGCTTCAAAGAATTGAAATAACGTATGTTTTGTTTTGTTTGTTTTCTTCTAAAGGGCTTTTGTTAACCAGACTCCTCTCTCCTTAATCACTTCTGACAGAAAGTTATCAGCATGAGCATGCTCATGGTGTTCCCAGAACTGGTATGTTAAACTAAAATTTTAAAAGTTCTTTGAATTCAAATATGAGAATAAGCTCCTGCAGGGAGTTTTTACTGAGTATAAATATATAGATTTCAATTCTTTCTCTTAAAATGATAAATTGTGTTTTTAAGTGTATGCTTTACAGATCAGGTACTTATGATAGGTACCATTCGCACTCTCCCCATGGTGGGAGCTCTGAACGCTTGTGGAGTATTTTTAACACACTAAATAGGACATTAAATCATTAAATCATATGAAAGTAACCCAAGCCACTGAATTTAGTTTTTCTCCTGGTTAGTATTGCTTCTTTCAGCAGCCTTACCCATACATTATGGATTACTTCTCATTTGTTCTTAATGAAAATATTGTGTCTTACATTGCAGTGGTTTTTTTTTTCTTTTCCCCTGAGAATTGTCCCAAATTCTCCTCTTGGGAAAAAAAAAAGGAGGTGGAGGTTTTAACAAATAATCTCCAGGTCCTCTTCAGATTCCACATTCTATTAATCAACTGGTTGTTAGTTGAGAAGAATACCCAGAAGACTATTGACATCTAATATCTCTTTAAATATGATAATTTCTATCTTCCCAACTGTTCTTTTCAACTTGCAATGTCCCAGTTGGTTTAGTTTTTCCCAGATTTAAATTTTTCCTGGCATAAAGGTTAAAGCTATTTTGGTAAATCTTAGCTTACTTTGCCTTGAAACCCATTGAAGTTTAAAGTCAGTTATTTTCTTTTTAATTATATAACATCTTTTTTCTTATGAGTAAATGGACATGAAACTTTACTCAGAGAGATGAAAAAGGTGGAACTTACGACTGTATGAAGTCAAAAACGCTTTTGATAAATTGCCAAACGATAATATCAGCATTACTTATGCTAAGAAAAATAAGCTTCTTTGAAGTAAATCTCTTATCTTTGGAAGTTTAAAGTTAGGGGAATCATTCTATAGTTTCCTCTTAGATCCTCTCATTTGGGGCATTTAATGAGTGCTTTCCCTACACACACACACACACACACACACACACACACACCCCTACCCCTTCCTTAGCGTTACTTATTAACTAAGTAAATACCTGGATTAAAATGTATAGATGGATGGATAGATAGATAGATAGAACCTAGTGTAGTGTCATTTGTAGTTCTAACAATATGGATCAATTTTCCTCTCTGTGTTTAATATTGACCCTTTCATGGCTTTGGGTTGAACTGCTTATTCTCATTTCTCCTTTACTTGTTACAGCTGTATGGCAGTCTTACCTGTGGATTCCTAGGTGTTGTTTGTAGCATTGTCATTCTTACCAGATTAGTTTGGCTTGGTTTTGGATGTTACGCTCCTAAATGCTTGAACTTTTAACATGGTACTAAAAAGTACTATATTTACTAATACTATAGCTTACCTCACAGCTTGATATTTGGGACTTTTTAAAGGTAAAAGAGTAATTTTGTTCTCTTAAGAAAGTGAAATCTGCTCTCATAAAAATCAGTCCTTTAGTAGAGACATCTGCATTCTTTATAATGTGCAGAAGATGATGAATATTTTATAGATTATAGTTTCTGTACCTTCTTCCATAGAGTTTAAATTAATGTTTTATTCTGCAGCCTTTCCAGACAACCCATTCCTTTCACTTTTATCTTCTTATTCTGGCTTTTCTAAAATAATCTAATTTTCATTGCTTGAGTGGCTTGAACATACATTTCCTGATAAAATCCACTTTTCAACTCTTTCTCATTTCACTTAACGTTTTAAACTTGTCTCAAGTGATTAGAGAGGTCCTCATTGATTTTGGCTGCCAGAAACACTCTGGGATTTTTCTTTACATCAGACTTTGCAAAGGTTTTGTTTTGTTGAGGGAGACACAATTACTTTTTCACTTTCAAAATGCCATGTAGGCCTCTTCTTCCTGTCTTAAATTAGCTGTGAGTTCTGATTTGTTTCTACTCAATACAAAGGAATATACTCCTGCTGTCTGTTCTCACTCCTCCTCAACAGTGACTTCCCTTAGTGCCCCCTTTTCTATCTTTAAATTTTATTCCTTGACAGCAAGTCCCCGAGAATTCTTACAACCTAGTAAACAGAAAATGAGTCCTTTTCTAAAGAAACTTAAGATTTTATATGGGGAAGATTGGTAGGGGAAGTCACATGTTCCCTGAGCTTGTTAAGAGTGGGAGGATTGCTCAGCTGATTGTAGCACAGCATTTATCTTCAAGGCAGAAACCAGGAGGCCACCCGTTTGATTCTGGTTCAATTTCAGTTCAATTCCTGGTTGGGGCACATGCCTGTCTTGCAGGCTCAGTCCCTGGGGGCGGGGGGGGGGGGGGAGGGAGCGAGGCATGCAAGAGGCAGCCGATCAATGATTCTCGCTCATCATTGATTGTTTCTACCTCTCCCTTCCTTTCTGAAATCAGTAAAAAGATATATATATTTTTTAAAAAAAGAATGGGTAGGATTAATTTGGGAATGCTTCTTAGACCATGTGAATTTACAGCTATAGTTTAGAAGTATAGCTGGATTGATAACTTCCTAGAGATTCCTCACTTCCTCAGAATATTGGAAGATTTGTTCAGCCTATTTCCTATATGTATCAATGTCGACTTTGCAACCCTGATAGGGAACTGAAGATAAACTGATATGATGGTAGTTTTGTAGGTTGGATATACGAACTTTCTAGTTAAATATAGATGCATTTTTTTTCATCCTTTGGTAAATACAGAAAAGTTCAGGCGATCTAGTTTTATCAATGTAATTTTGTAATTTCATGTTAGATGAGTAATCTCATCTAACTTCCTTCATTCTTTGGTTGAATGAGAAGTGATTAAGATGGGAAGGAATTGAACATCTGAGCAACAGATGTTCCCCATGAAATTGTCAGCAGTAAACTGAGAAGCACAAGAAGATGTCACATACAACACGCATAGGTGATGTGAAAGAATAAATGGATAATAGAGTAGGCAGAGGAGAAATGAAATAATAGCAGTAAAGAGGGAGGGCCAAGTGTGAGAAAAGAATGTTTCAGAAAGATTTTTGATAAATTTGGAAGAGAAAGTGTTATTATTTTTTTCTTAGTTTAGGTGTTAACCTAATTACTGTTTACTTCCATGGAAAATAAGAGAGTAAGTTCTTTTTTAAAAAAATGTATTTTTATTGGTTTCAGAAAGGAAAGGAGAGGGATAGAGAAATAGAAACATCAATGATGAGAGAGAATCATTGATCAACTGCCTTCTGCACACCCCACACTGGGGATCAAGCCCACAACCCAGGCATGTGCCCTGACTGGGACTTCCTGGTTCATAGGTCGACCCTCAACCACTGAGCCACACCAGCCAGGCTAGAGTAAGTTTTTGAACAGAATGTTTGCTAATGGCCCATTAATCACAAGTTTTATGGATAAATATTTCAAAAATAAAGTATTTTCTCTAATGGGTTGAGAGAATGGTTGAGAGTGGTTGAGATATATAGGGATCAACTTATGGAAATTAAAATATTTTCTCTTTAGCATTCTTCTCTCCTTGCTTCTAAGGCCTATACTATTTTCTTGATTCACTGTTGCAAACCAGATATTGAATAAGTCCAAGACTTATCAATGTATGATCTCTGTCTTTAAATTGTCTTAATTTTTTTAAATGAGTTAATTAGTTCATGAGGGAATTTTACAAATATTTTAAGTATAAATCAGAAGCATTGATTAATTTCTGGAGGTAGTTTAGTAAACAGGACCCATTTGACTATTGTTAAAGAAAGATTAGGGATTTCTTTTAGTCTCCAAAAATGTTAATCTTGTTCTTTTCTGTCTAATAACTATTGTCACATTGATATAGAAATGAAGAGCAATTATTTAAACTTGAAATATTGTGATATACATATATATGATTTCACTTACAAGATTCAATAGTTGATTATTTTTGAGCTAAAATTTGGTGAATATATATATATCTTCTAATATTCTGAGAAATAAGTGAGAAATCTCTAGGAAGTTATCAATCCAGCTATACTCTTAACTATAGCTATAAATTCATATATATATATATATATTTATATATACTAACTTGTATATTATCACTACACTTGTAGAAAAAGAAGAGGGAAAAGCAAATTCTAAAAGAGTGTGATTGTACTTCTCAAGTGATTTGATAATATTAACCTTTGGGATGGAAACAAGGACAACTTAACCAAAGAAATGTCATCACTAATCTTTTGTGTAGCAAGCAATGACTAAAGGCAAAGGAGCAGCATTCCTTGAGTTTGATTGAAGAATGCTGCCATTTTTTCTTGTTCCAAGAAGTTAAACATTTAAAAATTAACATATACTTTCTGTTGCTCACAAATAAGAATTATACCCTCTGAATTCTTTTCTCACTAGCTGGTTTTTAAGATAGGTGTGCTCTCCTTATTGTATTATTATGTATTATTTAAGTCATTTTAAAGTTAAATGTTTTTAATTAGATGTAGCTATTTGAAAAAAAATCTCATATGACATTAAATTTTTTTTTGGTGGTTTCAGTGCCAGGCTCATATATGTGCATGTCTCTATAAATGTCTTCTATTTTTAAAATATTTCATGAAAAAATTTAGAAAGAGACATATCTTGGAAGTTTTTCATATAGATACTTTGTTCCTTTAGGTTCCTGAGTATATTTGAATCTCTTGCTAATATGGACATGGTTTGATTTATCATTTCTTATGGTTTTATTTTTTGCCTATACTCTAATCTATGGGGGAATTTTTTATTTCCTAGGAGGAATTAATTGCCAACTAATTAGCTAAGTAGAACTCTAACATGAATTTGCAAGTTCCTGGTTATTTCTCTATATAGTACTCTATATCAGTAAGTGCATCAGCCTGCTTCCAAAAGGGATGGGATGTCAATTTAATTCTATTTTAGAACATAGCCTTAAGGACAGATGAGGATCTGGACTTACCTATAAAAATCTTATGGTATAATAATGTCTCTCTCATTTCCAAACATTACTGTTTTGGAGTGTATTTGCATAATGCTGGGGCAGGGTGGGAAGGGCATAGAGGAGTGAGTTAAGTTAGTACCAATTACACATGGTCAAGGAACCATTGACTTATGTATTTCAAGTGGCCCGAGGCAGTGTTGCTATGAAATTTTCTCAAAATGGACTTCTCCTTGAGAATATAAAAGGAATTTAGTATCAGTTAGCTGAGGAAATTACTATGTGCCCACGAGCCCTGAGAGAAATCAGGTCATCTTCACAGAAATCATGTAGTAAGCCCTTATATAGTTAGTACTAGAGGCCTGGTGCACAAAAATTTGTGCACTTGGGGGTAGGGGGTCCCTCAGCCCGGCTTGTGCCCTCTCGCAGTCTGGGAGCCCTCGGGGGTGACCACTTGCTGGCTTAGGCCTGCTCCCCGGAGGATTGGGCCTAAGCTGGCAGTCAGACATCTCTCTGGCAGCCTGGCAGCCCTCGGGGGATGTCCACTTGCCAGCAGGGAGAAGACCTAAGCTGCAGTTGGACATCCTTAGCGCTGCTGAGCAGGCAGGAGAGGCTCCCGCCACCACTGCTGTACTGGCAGCCATCAGCCTGGCTTGTGGCTGAGCAGAGCTCCCCCCTGTGAGAGTGCACTGACCACCAGAGGGCAGCTCCTGCATTGAGCATCTGTGCCCTGGTGGTCAGTGTGTTTCATAGTGACCAGTCATTCCCAGTCTTTCTGCTGTTAGGGTAAGTTTGCATATTACTCTTTTACTATATAGGATAGAGGCCTGGTGCATGGGTGGGGGCCGGCTGGTTTGCCCTGAAGGGTGTCTTGGATCAGAGTAAGGGTCCCACGTGGGTGCCTGGCCAGCCTGGGTGAGGGGCTGATGGCTGTTTGCAGCTGGTCACACCTCCTTCAGGGTAGGGGTCCCCACTGGGGTGCCTGGCCAGTCTGGGTGAGGGGCTGAGGGCCGTTTTCAGGCTGGCGGGCGACTGAAGCTCCCAGCCTCTTTTTTTTTTAATTCTGGGATTTATTTACCTTCTATGGCTGTCACTGGAGCTGAGAGCTAGCTCCATCTCTGAGGCCCGGCTCCAGCTCTGAGGCCCCGGCTGGCTGAAAGCAGGTATCTGGGGTTTGTTTAGCTTCTATAATTGCAACATTGTTGCTTCCGGAGCTCAGAGCTGGGCTGCGGCAGCCGGGGAACGTTGGCTTCCTCCATCACTGGAGCAAGCAAGCCTCATGTTTGCTTCAGCTGCATGGCTGCCGGCCGCCATCTTTGTTGTCAGTTAATTTGCATATCCTGCTGATTAGCCAATGGGAAGCATAGCGGAGGTATGGTTAATTACCATGTTTGTCTATTATTAGATAGGATGGTATTTCTTGCTTTTCAAATGTATTCTTGCCAGACTTCTGTGGCATACATATTTATAGTCGGCAACGTACCAACATTTGGCTATGGCAAATTCTGGACTCTTAAAAGACTGGCAAGTAGTACCAGGAGCAGGAGAGAACATGGTGGGTAAGTGAGCAGAGTCAGGAAGCATTGAAACATGGGAAATCAACATGGGGATGCTAGATTGTCTGTTAGCAATGTAGCTTCTCATCTTCAGAGGAGAATTCCATCTTCAGAGGAGAATTCCAGAAATATAACTCTCAGAAACCCTTTCCAATATGCTTCTGGTTTAAATTCTGCTAAATGACAGATATTTCCATAAGGTTTTAGAAGTACAGAAAGGGAGAGCCATCATTCTCTCGTGGCAGCCAAGATCATCCATGGTGGCTCCCTTTGGCTTCTGGGCTCCTCCTAGGAGTTATCCAGTGTGGTGCCACAGGTGGATGCAGATCAACGGTGGAAGCTTTCCTGTAATCCCTGTACCTCCTTGTGTCCTGATTAAATAACCTGGTCAAGGTCAAACAGCTAAGCGGAGAGAGCAGAATTCATGCTGAGGAATTGAACGAGGAGTCCATGCTGCTTAGCCACTTGGTGTGACTGTGACTGCTGTGTAGGATAGATGAGATGCTACTCTTCTCTTTGAGGGCATTTGTATTGCCTTTTCCTTTTTGCCAAGCCCTCTGGCCAAGCTTTGGTCATCCTTTATCTATATAACTTTAACCGTTTCCATTGCCTCCATTATTAGGGTGAGGCTAATATAGAGCATCAAATCTATTTCATTCTATAACATGACTTTACTTTGTTAAATACCCTAAGAGGTACAATATTTGTAGAATTTTCTTTTTAACAGCCTTAGCTTAAAGAGCTTGATTAGCACTTTCCAAACTTCATTGGACATCACAATCCGTAGGAGGGCATTTTAGTAATAAAGATTACCACATCCACACAGACCTACTGAATCAGAATTTGTGGGTTTGGGACCTGGATATGTGCATTTTCAACAAGCATCCCCAGGTGATTATTGTGCTTTCGGATAGGTACTTATCTCCAAACTGTAGTCCGAAGAGACCAGGTTTCAACAGAGGAGGGATTTATTAGATGATGTTCTACATACTTTACTTCAACAGAGCAACTCCGTTTTTAGCTTGTTCATACTATGGGGTTCCACTGGGTTTTATTTGCTAAAAGAGTCTACTGCTTTCCCCCCACCATTACCATTCTCTAATCAAATAATTCTCCTCCGTTCCATATAACTTTCTGTCTCATTCCTCAGCAGCAGTGCGAAGTTCTGCTTGTCTTTTGCAGCTCACCAGGACACTTTTTTCAAAATTGCACTCCATCTCCTGATTCTGAGACAACTGGAATTGAACTGTCAATAACCCCAATTAGGCATTCACGCCTTCACTTTTCTCTCAGCACTGAAATCATTGCATGCATATAATTACAAAATGGAAACACTCAAAGAAAACTCCCCAGTTTTGCTTTGAGCAGATTAATATATATCTATATGACCTTATTTATGTTTATTATTCATATTAATATGTTCTGAAACCAAGAGGAGTATTTAATTATCTTGACATAATATTCAAAACCTGAGTCAAGTGTACATGAAAGCTGAGGTTACTATCCTAAGTAATGGTTTCTGCTATTTAAGGAAACTATATTCCCCCCTCCCCAGTGTTTAATGATTATAAACTATATCCCTAAGATTCTAGGTTTTTAGTTTAAGGAATTAACTAAGGAGTGTCTAAGGAAGAAGAGTGGGAAATACCAAGTACAAATTCATGATGATGGCTAGAGGTGTATTTCAAAGAGAATACACCGATAACATCATGTTCACATACACAGCACAGGATATTTCAGAATTTTTGCCTGATAAGAATGATATGGACTTGAAATAAAACATATGCAATTTAAAATTATAATATGCATTCATATCACATTCATATCTATTTATACTTCTCTGAGAAAACTGCATCTTAACTGATGCTACTATTGCCACCCTTCCCTTCTCTGTGCACCAAACACCACCATCTGTGAAACATCGTGCAAAGAACTTTATGGACATTATCTCAAACCATCCTCACTATCATGACAGGTTGTGGCTATTACACATGATCCCAATGCACAGATAAGGAGTCAGAGGCCTAGAGATGTTAGGAAGCTTTCCCAAGGCTACACTACTAGGAAGCAGAAGAAGTTGGATGTAAGTCCCAGCAATCTTACTCTAGAAGCCACGTGCCTACTGGGATCTATTTTACCCAGTCCTCCAGGGAAACACATGCCACAGGTAATCTCACCAATCATTAACCAATTTTGTTTATCCTCTGCCATTTCCTTTTTTCCTCTTTCAAGATTCAGGAGGTGGCATACTCTGGTGGGGTAAGCACTGCATCTATCACTTTGGCAGATACATGAACTTGGCAGAGTGAATTATTTCAACTCAACAAGCTTCAGGTCTTCTGAGAAATGGGCACACCAACCCTACAGGGTTGTTGTGAAGATGAAGTGAAATAATATGTATGGATGTACTATACCCAGGACCTAGTCAATAGACTTTCGATAAATGCCAGTTTGTCTTCTTGCCTACTTTCCTCTTTTTATCCTTGCTATTAGTTCTGCAAAACAGGCACAAAAAGCTTCAGCTACTTTTTTTTCTATGTTCATTGAGTCCCATAATCAGAGGTGTTCAAGGAAAAGGCAGTTGCCTCCTTGATTGAATGTTGTGGCTGGAATTCAAACCATTAGAGTAATTGGCTTAACCAACACCTGATTCATCTTAATTCTCCAATTCTATGACTCCATGGAAAATCACTGGTCAGAATGTCATTTAATTTGTAAAGGATTTAGTTACAGGATACTTTCTTTGAGGAGCAAGGCTACCTCTTATATTATCAAAAACAAGAATGAAACCGAACAACCCCAACTCAGCCACACAATGATGATTGTGGTCAAATGAATAATAGTGCATTAATCTAATAGCCTGGTATTAGAATCAATGATAATAAAGCAAAATGGAAATGCATGCTTTTATATCTATTCTGGTTTGGCTACTGCCCAGATTGCAGTCAATAAGTCATCCAAAGAAAGTCTATGTTGCAAGCAATTCACTTAAGTTTATTCGACTAGTTTCTCTATTATTGGGCATCTAAATTTTGTATTAGGGTCAACTTCAACTGTCGTACCCTAAAATTCTCAGTGACTTAAACCAATAAAAGCTTATCTCTTCCTCACACGAAGCATGCATAATCTGTATGTTCTTGGTCGGGGATATTCTCCACAGGGTCATTCTAGGAAGGGCCCAGGCTCCTTCCCCTAGCAGTTTTATCATAATTTAGAGCTTGGGGTTTCTTCACTGAATTTTTGTATCTCACCAACATCAGGGCAAGAGAGCATGGAGGATCACTCAGGAGGCATTTTTGGACTAAAACTTAGAGCTGTTTGTATCACTTCTGTCCATACTCCATCACCCAGAATGCAGTCCTATAATCTCCTCTACCAGCAGAAGAGGCTGGGAAATGTAATCCTGCTGTGTGTCCAGGAGGCAGGGAAGGCAGGTTTTGCTGAATATCTAGTTTCTGCCATAGGTTATTTCCAATTTATTGCTATCATAAACAACTTGGAGATGCACACCATGTTATTTCGATCTTTGTTCACATTCTTAAACTTTTCCTTAGAACACATAATTTACAGTGGACATTTTGGGTTGACGACTTTAAGACATGTTTTAGCATTTTGAAATAGTCAACTGCCCTACTGAAATGTTAGATCCATTTGCTGTATGTTAGAATTACCTAGGGAGCTTTATAAAAATTCCAATGCCCAGGTTATACTGTGGGCCAATCAAAAAAGAATTTCTGGGATGGGAGTTTGGGAACCACTGCTTGAGAGATTCCAGAGCAGAACATTGAAGGAGCCTCTGTTGCTGACAGCCCAGCAGTCCAGGACCACCTATGACAGGACCATCACATGTCAGAGAAATACATTTCTAGCTTGTCTAATAAGCCTACTATTTGGAGTAGTAGCTGTATACACTCAACATATATACTAAATAATAAAGAGGGGTCACTGTCATCAAAACTTGACTGACTGTATTTCACAGAGAAAATAGAAAAGAGTCTTCTCCCAACAGCGTTATACAATAGTGATCATTTCTCCATATCCTGGTGAACAAGTATGCTCTTTCAGAATCCTAGTCAATTAGACATGAGCATTAGGTTCTTCAACTGTAAAATGCTTTCTGCCTCATAGTGTCATTATCAAGTTAGATGGTTGTGAATGTGATTTACAAATCATAATCTCTATATACATTCTAGTTATTTTGTGAATGATATTCTGATAGACCTTCACTGGTTACATTAGTGTTTTTTTTTAAATATATTTTTTACTGATTTCAGAGAGGAAGGAAAGGGACAATCATTGATCAGCTGCCTCCTGCATGCCCCCTATTGGGGATCAAGCCTGCAACCTGGCCAAGTGCCCCAATCAGGAATGGAACCATGACCTACTGATTCAACCACCGAGCCACACTGGGCAGGCTGGTCATAGTTTTAAGTTCTTTCAAAAACTCAGTGCCTTTATTTTATTACCAAATTTGAGAAATTACAAAAAGATACTGCTATTTTCCAAAATGTCTGTGGTTTCCATCCTGAAGTGAGAAGCATCAAGTACATCTCAGAGTGATTGTGGCCAGAGCAAACTATTTTCCAGGTAGTTCCTCACCTAGAGATCTCAAAGTGGTGGGCACCAGTTATAAATCAGTGAGGACTATAAATAAGATGCCTTCTGTTTTCAGATGCACCAGTGATTCCTGGTTGGGGAAGAAATGGGCAATCTGTTGGGCATCCCTCTAACACCGGCCCTTTGCCTATTTTTCTAGATTAGTGATGGAATGCCAGTAGCATCCTGACAATCCAGTAGCTCATATGTCTGCTTTATTGCTATAAATACAATAAAACTGAATGTTGAGTACTGATTATCAAAGCTGTCTATCACTAACCTATCAATAACATTACTAGAGAAAAGAAATAAGAATAATCACAAGTGTCATTTCAATGTTGTAAGGTGACTGAGAAAGTTATTTATATAGTTAGTCACCCCTTACCTGAAGTTTCACTTTCTGCAGTTTCGGTACTCCATAGTCAAAAATGGTCTGAAGATATTAAATGGAAAATTTTAGAAATAGACAATTCATAAGTTTGAATTGCATACCGTTCTGACTAGTGTGATGAAATCTCGTGGTATTCTGATCCATCTTGCTTGGATGTGACTCACATCTTTGCTGGATGTATCCACACTGCATATTCTCCCCAACCTTTAGTTACTTAGTAGCCATCTAGGTTATCAGATTAACTGTCTAGGTATCTCAGTGCTTGTGGTCAAGTAATCCTTATTTTATTTTACTCAATAATGGCCCCAGAGCACAACAGTAGTGATGCTAGCAATTTGGATATGCCAAACAGAAACCATAAAGTGCTTTTACAAGAAAATTTGAGTAGAGTACATGCGATGTTTGAGAGACTGTATTCACATAACTTTCATTACAGTATATTGTTATAATTGTTTTATTTTATTATTTGTTATTGCTGTAATCTCTTACTGGGCCTAATTTACAAATTAAACTTTATCATAAGCATGTCTGTGTAGGAAAAAACAGTATATGTATATATATGGTTTGGTACTTTCTATGGTTTCAGGCTTCCACTGAGAGTCTTGGATTATATCATTCATGGATAAGGATGTTATATTGTACTAGAGGCCCGGCGCACAAAAATTTGTGTACTCGGGGAGGGGGGAGTCCCTCAACCCAGCCTGTGCCCTCTCGCAGTCTGGGACCCCTTGGGGGATGTCCACCTGCTGGCTTAGGCCCTCTTCCCAGGGGATCAGGCCTAAGCTGGCAGTCAGACATCCCTCTGGCAGCCCAGGAGCCCTCGGGGGATGTCCACTTGCCAGCGGGGAGCAGGCCTAAGCTGCAGTTGGACATCCTTAGCGCTGCTGAGGAGGCAGGAGAGGCTCCCGTCACCACCCCTGTACTGGCAGCCATCAGCCTGGCTTGTGGCTGAGCAGAGCTCCTCCTATGGGAGTGCACTGACCACCAGGGGGCAGCTCCTGCATTGAGCGTCTGCCCCCTGGTGGTTAGTGTGTATCATAGTGACCAGTCATTTCCATTCGTTCTGCTGTTAGGGTCAATTTGCATATTACCCTTTTATTATATAGGATAGAGGCCTGGTGCATGGGTGGGGCCGGCTGGTTTGCCCTGAAGGGTGTCCTGGATCAGAGTTGGGGTCCCACTGGGGTGCCTGGCCAGCCTGGGTGAGGGGCTGATGGCGGTTTGCAGGC